>NC_057808.1:282589123-282589489 GCF_018294505.1 Triticum aestivum | reverse complement strand
GGCCATATCATTGATCTTGCTTGCTCTAGCGCTAATTCTGATTTGGAAAAGTAGATCCTGATCAAACTTGGTATAGATTTGTGGTGCACGCATGGAATTGTTTGATGCTGCTTGAGGAGGTAATAAATCTTTCTAGAGGCCCAAAGATTCAAGTCACCTTTCTAGGTATTTCAATTTCAGGCTTGCATTATTTCTAGAGGCCCAAAGATTCAGTTCACCTTTCTAGGTATTTCAATTTCAGGCTTGCATTATTTCTAAAGGCCCAAAGATTCAGTTCACCTTTCTAGGTATTTTAGTTTCAGGCTTGCATTATTTCTAGAGGCCCAAAGATTCAGTTCACCTTTCTAGGTATTTCACTTTCAGGCT
>NC_057808.1:282532755-282589095 GCF_018294505.1 Triticum aestivum | reverse complement strand
TCACCTTTCTAGGTATTTCAATTTCAGGCTTGCATTATTTCTAGAGGCCCAAAGATTCAGTTCACCTTTCTAGGTATTTCAGTTTCAGGCTTGCATTATTTCTAGAGGCCCAAAGATTCAATTCACCTTTCTAGGTAGTTCACTTTCAGGCTTGCATTATTTCTAGAGGCCCAAAGATTCAGTTCACCTTTCTAGGTATTTCAATTTCAGGCTTGCATTATTTCTAGAGGCCCAAAGATTCAGTTCACCTTTCTAGGTATTTTAGTTACAGGCTTGCATTATTTCTAGAGGCCCAAAGATTAAGTTACCAGTCGGCGGCAAGCGGCCCTGCTACCCATGCCGGTGTCGACCTCAACTCGCAAGGGCCAGCGTCAGAGGGGTTCCCGGGGCTTGGGCTCTACAGAGCCTTCCTCCAGAGCGACGATGGCGAGCTCCTCCCTCGGTGCGTGAGGGGCTCCGGGCTCCCTCCCTATCGTGAATGACTTCCATTTTGAGTTAGCTCATTCTTTGTTTCATGAAGTGTTTTTTTATTTTGTGAAGCTTGATTGACGACTTGTATGTTTAAGTGGGATATCTCATTTGTATGGACAAAGTAAAAATTATCATGTTTTGCATGCTTGATTTGTATAGATGGTTCGTTTATGTCAATTGTGAGCGGGAGGAGGCCACAGAAGAGCCGGCCACACCAAGAGGGTGCTTGGATCCAAGGGACTTATTTTAGTCTGACTAAAAATAGTCTCTTTAAGAGGCTAAAGTTCCAAGCACCCCTGACTAAAGAGGGGCTAAAACTAGTCTGGAGACTAAAAAATTTTAGTTAGGGGTACCCCTACTAAAATGTGGATTAGTCCTCTCTCTCCTCATTTAACTCCTCTCCTTTAACACAGGCGAGTTCTGGATTGGAGGGTTTGGAGGATAATAAATGCTCATTAACTTGATTTTAGTCTCTTTAGTATTTGGATCCAAGGATGGGTGAGGCTACCAAGTTTTAGTCCCACTACTTTTAGTCATGGAACTAAAATGTATCCAAGCACCCTCCAAATCCGGCAGGAAATAGGGTCCAAAGTAGTCAAATGATTGAGATAGAGCATTTATTGTCAATCTAACCCTGCCATCCATACACCTCCTTGGTTTAGAGTTAGTTCAGGGTTAGAATCTAACTCTAACCTCTAACTGAGTTAGAGTTCTCCACATCTCGGTTCATCACCATCATACTTTCCCCATTCCTGTGTTTTCAGTATCCTGCGAATCAAAGAGGCCCTTTTTTGCGGGAAAACTCAAAGAGGCCCTTAGACTAGTTTTGGTCCGGTCATTTTTTATAAATGTGTTATGTCCAAAATTTAATGAACGTGCTCCAGTTTCCACGAAAATAATCCGGTTTCATGTAGTAATTCATTCATTTATTTATTCTACTGCGGGGGGTTTGCATGGAATTCGTGAGGTCTGAAATGTAAAGTACCCCGGCATATGCTCTGAGTCGTGCATGCACTACGACCCAGATGCTCTATGTCCCACATGTCGGCCAATGGGAGCACGTGGAAATAGCCTAGGAGTACATATAGGAGGATAAATGTGTGAAATAATATGTACTGTGAAGCGTAGCCGCGGTTCGAAAAGGAGATCTAAAGTGATGATAGCTATAGGTCGCACGCACCCAACTAGTGGTACTAGACATACGACTAATTTTTCCCTCAAAAAAAAGAGGCACGAGTGCTCAGTACTCCTATTCTATAAACACGAGTCCCATCTGACAACAGCGTCCGTGCTACAACTAGCTCTCCTCCCTCGTTTCTCTCTTCTAATTCTAAATTCGGCCGACGCCCGGTGGGCGGGGTGGGTTTGCTCAACTGTGGCCCCACCTCACAGTGAAAACGTTACGACTGGAATAAAAATGCCATATACTCCCTCTGTTCATAAATATAAGCCCTTTTAGATACTATTTCAAATGGAATACAGCATACAGATGTATGTAGACATAGTTTAGAGTGTAGATTCACTCATTTTGCTCCGTATGTAGTAGTCACTTGCTGGAATCTTTAGAAAGACTTATATTTGGGAACGGAGGGAGTACTATACTAATAAAACATTAAGGCCACGAGGCGATGCAGTGCTGGTTACAGGAGGCAAGAAGAGATGCATCCATCGACGACGTCCACCTCCTCGACTCAGGGCGCCGGCCCATCAAACAGCGCCCAAGTATCAGCGGCTTTCGTGGCCAGGTCAACGTGCTTCTGAACAATGGCGTCCAAAGATTCCAGCCGCTGGAAGAAGGCCAACGTCTTTCTGTCCTCGCTTTCCTTGTAGTGGCCTATGTAGCCGATTTCCTCGTAGACGTGGATGTGCAGGTCGACGGTTTCTTGCATGGCGAGGCGCTGCGCGGCGAGCGCGGCCTTGAGGTGCACATTCTTCGTCGCGACCTCCGGCACCTGCAGGGCCACCAGGGCTTGAAAGAGTTCGTCACCGTGGAGGCCGATGAGGGTGGCAGGCAATGAGGAGCCTGGGCGCGCGGGCTGGAGTAGTACGGCAAGGTCGTCCGCGCGCTTCTTGACAGCGGTGAACTTGCGGATGGAGTTGACCATCATGTCGTCAATGCGAGAGGCGAAGCTGGCGTCGGCAAGGGCTACGATGCCTGTGGTCGCCAGCACCGTCTGGAAACGCTGCGCGGTGCGGGGCCGCAGGCCGGCGCCTTGGATGATTTGGCACAGCCGACTGCCGCTCGCGTCCATCGCCTCCATAGGTGCTTGTGGCTTCTGGTCACTTGGTCTTGGATTGGAGTGAGCAGTGTTGCGCAGAGACTTGGGAGTGGATGGATTGGAGTGGTGGGGCGCCTTTATTATATGAGAGTCCAAACTCTGTTGCATTCACATCGTGCTGGCTCTATTCTGCTTCTCCAATTAATTCCCTCTGCATGTAATTGAGGATGCATCATTGACCGTTCAACGTCTCGGGAACCGCTACCCTCTCCCTCCTTGGCATTCAAGCACCTATGGACCCGTCGACGACGAGGTGCCTATGGTGACTTCGTAAATTTCAAGATGATAGTGTCGTGCGTGTGTGCGTTCATAGGGGTGAGTGTATGCGCGTGTATATGAGCGCTTGTGTTTGTACTGTGTAAAAAAACGTAAATGCGTGTCAAAAAGAGACTAGTTAGTATACTCAATATTGTGCACCTCGGAGAGGAAAACGATAGAACTAGTACGTATTTATTTACGGTGCAGATTCACTCATTTTGCTCCATATGTACTCCGTCTTGGTGTAGTCTAGTCACTTGTTGAAATCTCTAGAAGGGCAAATACTCCTTTCTGGTTTACAGGGCTATACTAGCAAGTAGTTGTACGTACTAGTACAATAGTGGGCTCACATAGCAATTTTGTCTCATGCAAGAGCCTGGCTATATGCGTGCTCCAATGTTCGCAACTGCAACGTTCGGTTTGCGCTTGGCTCTTCGCCTCTTCGAGAAGACGA
Source organism: Triticum aestivum (assembly GCF_018294505.1). Lineage (NCBI taxonomy): Eukaryota > Viridiplantae > Streptophyta > Magnoliopsida > Poales > Poaceae > Triticum > Triticum aestivum. The sequence continues at coordinate 282,585,633 of NC_057808.1, read as the reverse complement.
AAAATGATGTTACTACTACTGCTTCTACAGTGTCGAATCCACTGTTGCATGTCCGTCCACCACAAGCAGGACGGATAGCTTGTTGTAGAAGTACTACTAAGCAAAAGCATGTCCTCGTTTGCGAGCAACCGGTCGCATGGGTGAGGGAGAAGGCGTGTAGTAAAATCAAGCTTATCCTCGTTGTACGAGTTGACACGACACATCATAGCACTGGCCCCACATGCTTGCCTCTAAATTTGGCTGAAAGACCCGCAGTGTACAATATATTTGCTGCAACCTCTAACATTTACCCACCACAAATTAAAATATATGTGGTCGTATGCATCGTTCTAATGCAGAGGCCGGGGAGTCCCCCCTTTTCGAAAAAAAATAAAACAAATTAAAATATATAGTCCTGTCTTGACCAGATGAGCGTGCAAACTACAATCACGAGGGTGTCAGGTAGGGCCAGAAGACTATTTTAATTTTTTTAAGAAAAACTTCAATACGGCCACATAGCATGGAGCCGACCCCAACGATTTTAAGCTTACAGGCACGGTACACGCTATCCTAGACTACTCTACACATGAAACTGCCACACGAGCATCCGGGCTGTGCTTGGCTCTTCGCCTCTTCGGGAAGTCGAACAATGATGGAGTACTACTGCATTGGAGGAGTACTACAGTATGCTTCTGGCCATCTGACACCGGTTGAACTGGTGCATGTCCACCGCGTGCGGGAGGGAGAGCGTGTAGCGAAAGCTTCTCCTAGTCTTGCCATCCACCACGCTCATGGGCGAGGGAGGGACGCTCCTGCCTTTGCGTGTACGACAGGTGGGCCCGATAGGTGTGTGGCCAACCTATCATTGTCGGAGTAAATGGCCACGGGTAGCCTAACCGACTCCCCCTGGCTCTTCGAAAAATAATCAGGCCATTCGAGCCTTCAAGCATCCAGAGCATAGGGCCGCCTTCCCCCGGTCGGCTATCCCCAGGGCCGACTACCAGAAGGCGACCCGACCTCTGAAACCTTCCCAAAGAAAGCTACGAGATGGCCGACTCCAGGAAGCCGGCCCCAAGAGGACTGACTCCCAGAAGCCAGCCATGAAGAAAGCCAACTCCCAGAAGCCGGCCAAGACTGCACCCACCAAGGCTGCACCCACCAAGACTGCCCCCACCAAGATTGCATCCACATAACGGTGATAAGACGGGGCGTGGCCGCAGTACAGCCCACTACCCCCGAATCCCGGAACAGGCATGGCCACAGGGCGCCGTACGGGTCGGCCATCTCCCGTCCGACGCGGCACTGTAGCCATGTTGACCTCAACGTCACCCACGACAGGCGCCAGTATTGCCCGCGTACGGCAGGCCCCTTTAGCCAGAGAGACGCTCGAAGGCGGCCCGGCCTCCCCTAGTCGGCCGGGGGCGTAGCCGGCTCCCAATAGCCGGCTACCTCCCTCCCTCGAAACATGTGCCTCATTAAGGAGACAAGACGAGGTGAGGCTACAGTGAGAGCCCGCAAGACGGCGGCACTGTAGCCACGCTTACCTCGACAAAGCCCTCGTCATCAGAGGCGAGGCAACAGTAACAAGCCGCCAACAAGGCCTCCAAGCGGTGGGGCCGGCCTGTCGGGCAAGAGGCCGGCAGCCGGCGGGACCCACCAGTCGGCGGGCCCAAATGGCCGGCGGAGAAGCCGGCGAGCACAGACACTGACGGCTGGGACCCGCGTCCAGCCGGATTACCATTGTACCCCTGGGGGGTAGGCCTATATAAGCCCCCCGGGACACCCATGCAAAGGGTTGATCTCATAGAGTTTCACACACCACATAGAGAGAAAGGGAGAGCTAGCCTTGCCCTTCTTCTTCCCCTAGCCAAACAGCTCAAGGAGCACTCGTAGCTACTTGTACTGATCTGGTGATCATGCGGAGACCCCGCAGAGCAGGACTAGGGGTGTTATCTCCATGGAGAACCCCGAAACTGGGTAAGATCCGCCGGCGTGCATGTCTTCGCCTTATCCCGTTTCCAGGCACCGGCGATGTCTTACTGGCTCCCACAATGATAAGCCACCCGTTGGCATATGTCGCACCTACCACCCGACATTTGGCACCCACCGTGGGCCAGGTGCACCGTTGTCCGGAGACCTGTTCTGGACGGGAACCCTTTTCCTCCCCCGCGAGCGTACTAGCCCGCTACGCCCGATGGCGCTTGCCCTGACGCGCTGCAAGGCTTCGACGATGCCTACGCGGCGAGCTGCCTCGCCGACCTTCTTGGCGAGACTCGCATCTCCGACGAGCCCGCGTCTGACACGGGCACAGACTACCCCAAGAGCCGCCTCGTCAGCCTCCTCGACCAGCTTCACGTCTCCAGCGAGCTTGCTGTGGATTTGGAGTCGGTCGGCTCCACCGACCCGATACTTGTCGACTCCGACACGGCATCGCTTGACGCCTACCCCTCCGACGTGGTAATCTTCGACGACCCTCTCCCTCGAGCCGAAAGTGGCAGCAGTGCTGTCACTGAGGTGCTGGTCATCCGCCACGGTGCCGACTCGGGCGAGAACACCCACGACGCCCTACAAGCGGCGATGCATGACTTGTCCGTCCCCATCCCGGCCGACGCCGACGCCGAGACTCTGGAGGCACGCCGCCTCGCCCTCATCGCGGAGGGCCAGAAGATAGCCTCCATGAGACGCCTCACTGAGGCTCACCAGCGTGAAGTCGACCGCGCCGCCTTCGGTACGCTGCCCCATGGCGGGCCGAGCCGAGCCGGCCTCGTCTAGAAGCGCGGCGCGGCCATCGCCAGCATGCTGGGGGCAGACCGCCCAGTCTACACCACACCGCTCGAGAATCTGCGAGCCGCTCAGGCGGCCGCAGAAGAGCTGAGCGGGCTGGGGGCTGATGAGCTCCCCTACATGACAAGGCGCATCCAGCAGCTGATCGACGCGGCCGCAGAACGGCATGAAGCCGGTGCCCGCGTTGAGAGTCCTCCCCCACGCCGAGAACACGCCGTGACACCCCGGTCGTCGACTGCGAGCGGCGCCCGCGCAAGGAAAGACAAGGAGCCGGCTGCTAGCCGTAGCCGGACTCGAATCACCATCGAGCGTGACGCAGAAGGCCGCCCCCGAGCGGTGGAGCGCCAAGGCAATCCGCCTCCTTCCCCGCCTCGTGGGGAGAGATATCCCACCCCGCCGCCTGTCACGCATCCGACTCTCGGTGGCCGACTAGGCCACCGCGAAGGAGTCGGCGAGAACGACGCCTGCCACCGGATCGACCGCCTAGCACGATCACTGGCGCTAGAAGAAGAAGACGATGTCGGCCCGCCTTGCTTTGGCCCCCGCATCCGCGACGAGCCTTTCCCCAAAGGGTTCTCGCTCCCCAGAGACAGGCCCAAGTACAACGGCTCCGTGAAGCCGGAAGATTGGCTGATCGACTACTCTACCGCTGTCAGCATAGCGAACGGCAACAGTCGCGTAGCCGTGAAGTACATCCCTCTCATGCTTCAAGGCACGACACGCACCTGGCTGAATAGCCTCAAGCACTACAACGTCAACAGCTGGCTGGACTTCACGGAAGTCTTCGTCCGCAACTTCACCAGCACCTACAAGCGGCCTCCCAAGCCCCGCCAGCTCTCCTTGTGCGTCCAAGGGCCCAGCGAATCGACTCGCGACTACCTCATGCGGTGGGCCGAGCTCCGCAACTCCTGCGAGGGGGTGCATGAGGTTCAAGCCATAGAATACTTCACCGCCGGGTGCTGAGAGGGCACCCTCCTCAAGCACCGACTCCTCTGCGACGAGCCGGCTACCCTCGATGAGCTGCTGGTCATAGCAGACAAGTACGCCACGGCCGACTCCTCGATGAAGACCGAGCTCCGAGTGGGCGCTTCTGGAAAGGTACTCGCTCCGGCTCCAAAGACGCCGGCTGGCGACTCCAACCGACGCCCCTACCAGAACGACCACAAGCGCAAGGCCCCTATGCCGCCTTCCACCAGTCGGCAGGTGGCCACTTTCGAAGACGAGCAGCCTGAAGAGCGGCCCGCTCCCAAGAAGAAGGGCAGCAGGCCGGCTTGGCAGCCGGCCTTCTCCTACAAACAGACTCTCGATGCCCCCTGCAAGTTCCATAGCGGCGCGAAGCCGTCCAACCACACGACTCGGAAGTGCCACTGGCTCACACGGATCTCCAAGGGAGAGGGGCTGGTGCCGCGTCCGCCTCCCGGCCCGCCGCCTCCAGCCCCCCAGCAGCCGGCTACTCGACCAGCAGTCGGAGCCATTCAGGATGAGTTCCCAGATGAGCACGCCGCCTACATCGTCTTCACGAGCCAGGTTGAAGACAAGCGCAGCCGGCGCCCTCGGCACCAAGAGGTCAACGCAGTTGCCTCCAGCAACCCCGAGTTCATGCATTTGTCTGAAAGGCCTATCAGCTGGAGCCGGGCCGATCACCCAAAGGTGATGCCGTCTCCTGGCTCCTACGCATTGGTGTTAGACGTCACCCTCGCGACGGAGAGGCGAGCTGCCCGATTCTCCCGTGTGCTGATTGATGGCGGAAGCAGTATCAACATACTGTACCGCGACACCATGGAGAAGTTGAACCTCAGGGCGAAGCAGCTCATGCCAAGCTGGACCGTGTTCCATGGCATCGTACCCGGCCTGTCCTGTTCCCCAATTGGCAAGATCAAAATGGATGTTCTCTTCGGAGACAAGGATCACTTTCGCCGCGAAGCCATCTGGTTTGAAGTAGTGGACCTAGAGAGCCCTTACCACTCCTTGCTTGGCCGACCTGCCCTGGCCAAGTTCATGGCTGTGCCCCACTACGCCTTCCTCAAGATGAAGATGCCGAGCTCGAAGGGGATCATCACTGTAGCCGGTGACTACAAGAAGTCCATAGAGTGCGCTGCAGCCAGCAGCCGACTGGCCAAGTCCCTCGTGGTTACAGAAGAGAAGAAGATTCTGGAGCGAGTTGTGGCCATGGCCGGCAAGCAGCCGGCCCTGCCCCCCAACCCCAAGGAATATGATGCTCAGGGCTCCTTCCAGCCGGCCAAGGAGACGAAGAAGATACCTCTGGACCCGGAGAGGTTTGCTGTCATTGGTGCAAACCTGGACAGTAAATAGGAAGGCGAGCTCGTCGACTTCCTCCGTGAGAATCGAGACATCTTTGCATTGTCCCCAAAGGACATGCCGGGTGTTCCGAAGGATTTCGCCGAGCACAAGCTACACGTCCGAGCGGACGCGAAACCAGTCAAGCAGCCTCTCCGCCGGCTTTTGGAGGAGAAGAGAAGAATCGTAGGAGAAGAGATAGCCCGGCTCCTGGCCGCCGGCTTCATTATGGAAGTGTTTTTCCCAGAGTGGCTTGCCAACCCGGTCTTGGTGTTGAAGAAGAACAACAAATGGCGTATGTGTATAGACTACACTAGCCTCAACAAAGCCTGCCCCAAAGATCCGTTTGCCCTACCACGGATTGATCAAGTCATAGACTCCACAGCCGGATGCGAGCTGTTGAGTATCTTGGATGCCTACTCAGGATACCACCAGATCAAGTTGGACCCAGCTGACCGCCTGAAGACCGCCTTCATCACACCATTCGGAGCTTTCTGTTACCTGACTATGACATTCGGCTTGAGAAATGCCGGTGCCACTTTTCAGCGCTGCATGCAGAAATGCCTCCTCAAGCAACTCGACAGAAATGCCCACGTTTACGTAGACGATATTGTGGTGAAGACGGAGAAGCGTGGCACCCTGCTGGAAGACCTCAAAGAAACATTTGCCAACTTGCACCGATTCCAGATCAAGCTCAACCCCGAGAAATGCGTGTTCGGAGTACCAGCCGGCCAGCTTCTAGGCTTTTTGGTCTCCGAGCGCGGCATTGAGTGCAACCCTATGAAGATCAAGGCCATTGAGAGAATGGAGATTCCCACCAAGTTGCGAGACGTTCAGAAGTTCACCAGGTGCCTGGCCTCCCTAAACCGGTTCATCAGCCGGCTAGGAGAGAAGGCTCTCCCCCTGTACCGACTCATGAAGAAATCCACCCACTCGAGTGGAACGACAAAGCAGACCAAGCCTTCCATGAGTTGAAGAAGATGATGACCACTCCACCTGTCCTGGCGGCGCCGACTGAGAAGGAGCCCATGCTCCTTTACATTGTCGCGACTAGCCGAGTGGTCAGTACAGTCATCGTGGTCCAGCGCCCAGAAGAAGGCCGAGCCCCGTTAGTCCAGAGGCCGGTATATTATTTAAGCAAAGTACTGTCCACCTCAAAGCAAAACTACCCGCACTACCAGAAGATGTGCTATGGAGTGTACTTTGCCGCCAAGAAGCTGAAGCCCTACTTTCAAGAGCATCCCATCACGGTCGTATGCACCGCCCCGCTTGCCGAGATCATAGGCAGTCGGGATGCATCCGGCCGGGTGGCTAAGTGGGCCATTGCGCTAGCTCCTTACACAATCTTCTACCAGCCCCGCACCGCCATCAAGTCCCAAGCATTGGCCGACTTCCTTGTTGACTGGGCCGAGACCCAGTACCTACCGCCGGCTCCCGACTCCACTCATTGGCGGATGCACTTCGACGGGTCCAAGATGCGCACCGGCCTGGGAGCTGGCATCGTCCTCACCTCTCCCAAATGCGACAAGCTCAGATACACGCTGCAAATCCATTTTGCCGCCTCCAACAATGTGGCTGAGTACGAGGCGCTCATACACGGGCTCCGGCTAGCCAAAGAGCTCGGCATACGCCGGAACCTGTGTTATGGCGACTCGGACTTGGTGGTCCAGCAGTCATCTGGCGACTGGGACGCCAAGGATGCAAACATGGCGGGCTATCAATTCCTCGTCCAGCAGATCAGTGGATACTTTGAAGGGTGCGAGTTCCTCCACGTGCCACAGGCCGACAACGACCAAGCAGATGCCCTGGCACGGATCGGCTCCACCCGACAGGCTATACCAACCGGTGTCTCTCTCCAGCGCCTCCTCAAACTGTCTATCAAGCCGTCTCCAGAATCAGACTCTATCTTCGTACCGCCCGCCCCTGATGCAGCCGGATCCGTCTGGAGGAACCCAGCAGGTGGCTCGGGGACTTTGACAAGCGGCCCGGGGACTGCCGTAGTCGCACCCGGCCCGGGGACTGCAGCAGTCGCCCCGGGGACTGCAGCGGCACAAGAGGCGGTGGCCGACTCCAACTCTCCACCACCCAACCCACCCACCCGGGTCACAGTGGCCGTACTGACAATAGAAGAAGTCACAGCTCCATCATGGGCCCAGCCCATCCTCAACTTCCTAGTCAACAGAGAGCTGCCGACTGATGAGATCACGGCAAGACTAGTGCAACGCCGAGCTGGAGCATACGCAGTAATAAACAGAGAACTTGTCAAGCGTAGCGTCACTGGAGTCTTCCAGCGCTGCGTTGAGCCAAAGAAGGGCATAGCAATCCTCAAGGATATCCACCAAGGCGAATGCGGCCACCACGCAGCCTCAAGATCACTTGTCGCCAAAGCTTTCCGCCATGGTTTCTTCTGGCCGACTGGTATGGAAGATGCCAAGGAATTAGTCAAATGCTGCAAAGGATGCCAAGTCTTCAGTTCCAAGCAACACCTGCCGGCTTCTACACTCAAGACCATCCCCCTCACCTGGCCCTTTGCCGTTTGGGGGCTAGACATGGTAGGCCCATTCAAGACAGCCCGCGGCGGCATGACACATCTGCTTGTCGCCGTGGACAAATTTACCAAGTGGATTGAAGCAAAGCCGATCAAGAAGCTGAACGGGCCGACTGCCGTAACATTCATCGCAGACATCACTACTCGGTATGGTGTACCACACAGCATCATCACCGACAACGGCACGAATTTTGCCAAGGGAGCACTGGCACGTTTCTGCGTGACACAGGGCATCCGACTGGACTTAGCGTCTGTTGCCCACCCGCAGTCAAACGGCCAGGTCGAGCGAGCAAACGGCCTCATCCTCTCCGGCATCAAGCCCCGACTGGTCGTACCACTGGAGCGTTCGGCCGGCTGCTGGCTCGATGAGCTGCCGGCTGTCCTCTGGAGTTTGCGTACTACCCCAAACAAGTCAACCGGCTTCACTCCGTTCTTCCTTGTATATGGTGCCGAGGCTGTCATCCCAACTGACATCGAGTTTGACTCGCCTCGGGTCACCATGTACACGAAGGCGGAGGCCAAGGAAGCGCGAGAAGACGGCGTCGACTTGCTGGAAGAAGGCCGGCTGTTAGCACTCAGCCGGTCCGCCATCTACCAGCAGGGTTTGCACCGTTACCACAACCGGAAGGTCAAGCCAACATCCTTCCAAGAGGGCGATCTTGTGGTCCGGCTAATCCAGCGAACAGCCGGCCAGCACAAGCTCTCGGCCCCTTGGGAAGGCCCCTTCGTCGTTAGCAAGGCCCTAGGCAACGACTCCTACTACCTGATCGACGCACAGAAGCCAAGAGCATGCAAGAGGGATGATTCCGGCAAGGAGTCGGAACGACCATGGAACGCCAACCTCCTGAGAAGATTTTACAGTTAAAAGCAGTATGTATCATGCTACCTTTTTGTATTAAGTACGAAACAACGGGCCCCCCGAGGCACACTCGGGGACTGCCCTCCTTTATCTATGAATGACGAGTGTCATACCCATGAATGTATTATTACATTTCATTCTCTATCTGGCACTGGGTTCGACTAGTCGGCCCGGGGACTGGCCGCCTTAAGTTATATTAAAAGTTCTACCTGAAGTCAGACAAGTAGTGTGCCAGCACCCGAGCCCTCTCTTGTTGTAAGTCACAGCACGAAGAACTGCTGTCCGACTGGCAAGAGCCAAAGGCAGAAAGGCTGCCCACACAAAAAACGGCTAAGGACTAACGAACTTATATAACACAAGCCGGCCTCCAACCACGCCTACCGGCTGTCAAAATAGCCGGCTGGCCGGCTTCCCAGTCACTTCGCTATAATCCAACAAAGCTAGAGTACTTGCCCTGCCAACCAGCCAAGCACTTCTCCAGCCACAGACTGCAGAGCAGCTGTCCGGCTGGGAAGGCGGCAACCAAGGGAAGGCGGCAAAGGAAACAGCCGAAGGATGAAAAGCAAAGAACAAGGGAAAGCCAAACGCATGCATGATTATATTTACACATAAGGCCCTTAACAGGCCGGCAGTCAATATAGTTCGAATACACCCCCAGTGGGTGGAACTATGCAAACTTAACAAAATACTGTTCCAAGAGTAACAAAACAGGAAAGTAGAGGTAGAAGACTAGACTAAGGGCGCAACAGGGGAGCCGGGCTGGTCGGTGGAGACGGCAGCGCAGGCTGGAGGAGTGGCCGGCTGGCGAGTCTCGGCTTGATCATCGCCGGCTGCAGGCGGTGCGCTCGCACGCGCCTTGTTGCTGGAGGTACGATCAAGCTGAGGCTAACCGGCTGCTCCACCATCTGGCGCGGCGCCTTCACCCTCCTCCTCCTCCTCCTCACCCTCGTCGCTGGAGCCGATCTCCTCCGCCGAGTCCTCGCCATCTGTCGGGTTCAGCCCGAACCACTCCTGCGGCTGGGCAACGCCGTTGTCGTCCACCTCAGGAGCAAAGGCGCTGGTGTCGGTGTAGTCGGCGATCGCCGAGGCTCGCTAGATGATAGCCGGTGACACCGGCTCCAGCTCCGTGTCGGCCTCCTGCCGCTAGGTGGCCAGCTGGTCCAAACTCAGCTCGGGATACCAGGCCTTGACGAACTCTAGCGCCCGCCAGGCGCCTGACCGAGCCACAAAAGCCTTCCAGGCCTCGAAGCGGCCGGCCGCCACCTCCAGCCAATCGGCAGTCCGACTGGGAGTGCGGGGAATCACCTCACCAAGCCAGAGAGCGGCCAGCACCTGCGCCCCAACACGCTGAAGCCGGCGGAGCATGCGGTGAGCCGGCTGGAGGTGGGCTTGAATCGCCAAGAGCTGTTCCTCCAGCGACCGGCGAGCGTTCGGCGCGATCTTGGCACCAGCCTGCCTTTGCGCCTCGCGGTGGGCCTCGACGACCTGGTTGGCGGCAGTAGAGTAGCCAGGGAAGTACTCTGCGCAAGAAAGAAAGAGAAAGAAGAGAAAAACACCAAGTCAGAAAACGAACCACACGGCAAGCGGCAAGCAAGGGACGAAGAAGAGGGCAGCCTACCGTCAACCAAGTCTTCGATCTGGCCGTAGCCGTTGATCAATGACTGCCTCACCTCGGCCCATATCGCTGCCTCCGTCTCATATTCGGCTTGGAGGGCGGCCTCGCTGTCTTGCACCGCCTTCAGGGCTGCCTTGTGGCTCTCCTCCTGGTCGGCTAGCTTCTTGGCCAGGCGGTCACGCTCCTGGGCCAAAGCGTCAAACTCGGCTTCCTTAGCGCGAAGGGCAGCCTGAGTCCCACCCAGCTGCTCCCTCAGTTTGGCGTTGGCCGCTGCAGACATGGTAGAGAAGAAAGAAGCAATAAGGAAGAAGTCGTCAAGACAGATCCGACCCGACTGCTCAGCAGTCGGCCCGAATCTCGGGGACTACACCCAGTGGGTGCGCTGACTTGCCCCCATATGAGATAAAAGATGAAGCACTTACCCCGGCTCTTAGATAGATCAACATTCTTCTGGGTCAGCTCCCGAGCCTGGGAGTTGAAGGCAGCTGCACGGAGGTTGTGGTAGTCCTGCAAGTCAGGTAGAAAAGCGAATGAGAACAAGATAGAAAACAAAGCCCGCTAAGAAGTTCCAAGCCGCCTGCTCAGCAGCCGACTCGGAACTCGGGGACTACACCCAGTGGGTGCGCTGATGCGCCCCCACGAAAGAAACCAAGGTCAAAAAGCAAAAACGGGAAGACTTACCCGAATGGCCGCCCGCGACGCGAGGAACTCATCATTGTATTGCCTCAGCACTGCGGCCTGGGACTGAAGCCGGTTCCGGACTTCTTGCGCCGCCACATTCACCACGGCCGACCCTCCACCCGGCGTCCACCCCGAGCTGGCGCTGGCCGCCTCCACGTCCTGGGCCGACGAGCTGGAGCCCGCGGCCTTCTGCGGGTCCGGAGCCGAAGTGGCCTTCCCCGCGTGTTGGCGCGACGGCGAGTGGACCACCAGGTCCGTCCTCGCAGCCGGCTCGCCCCCAGCCGATTGTGCAGGCGACACATTAGGCTGGCTGCCTTGGGCCGCCCCAGTCGGCGAGGACGGTGCCGCCTCCCTCTCCGGGACGACGACGTCGTCCTCCCTCCCCAGCCCCGGCAGGTCGCCGCCGGCTTCCTCCTGCGGGGGCTCGGGACCTCGGGTGCCGCGACACGCAGAGGGGTGACAAGCAAGCCCCCCCACCCCGCTGTTGCCGCGGCCGCAGCCTCCGCATGGGCCTTGGCCACCACGTCGGCACGCGCCTTCGCCGACTCCTCCTCCTCCTGTGCCGCCTTGGCGGCAGCCGCCCTCAGCTCCTCCGCCTCCCGCTCCTCCCGCGCCTCCCGCGCATTTTGCTCTGTCGCAGCCTGAAGCTCGGCGCGGGGGTCCACACGGCGGGTGCTCCCGGATCCTCCCGGCGATCCAACCACGGAGGCGGCAGCAACCCGCTCAAGAGAAAGTGGAGCCCTGATTTTTGAGAAAGGACAAGGATTCAGAAATCAACAAGAAAAGATGAAAGAGTATGCAAAAGAATATACACTTACGCTGACACCGTCTGCGGCTGCTTCACCACCTTGTGGAAGCGGGCCGCCTTCGCGGCCGCCCCATCCCGCCTGGTCGCCGCCGCCCCGCCCTTGGGCTTCTTCGGCCGACTGCCGAACAAGCCCGACGCGGCCCGACGCTTCTGCCCGCCGCCCCGAGCAGGCGGCGCGGCGGAGGAACCCGCGCCATGGCCGGACGCCGGCTGGCTGCGTGGGACGATTTCCGCCTCGTCGTCATCCGGCCAGTCGTCGAAGCTGACTCCAAGCCCGGAGCCGCCTGCTTCGCCGCCTCCCGCCTCGGCGTTGTCGTCCATGGCGGCCGCCCCCAAGTCGTGGTCCTCCAAGTCATGCTCCGCCCGGTCGGGAAGAAATCGGCGATCCGCTCCCAACCCGGCCGCAGGTCGAAGGAGAGGGCTCTGCCAAGACGTGCCGACTGGTCAGAGTCGGCCAAGAAAAACTCGGCGACAAAACTAAGAGAAGAAAGGATAAAGAGAGCATACCATAGGCGGGGGATGTGCACGGGAGTACGGCTCCTTGCCAAACCGCCACTCTGCGGAGAGCTTGTTCGCAAGATAATTCACCATATGAGCCACCTCATCGTGAGGCATGTCCTTGGTGCACATCCGGCTCGGATCGAGTTGGCCGCTCATCTGACAGATCAGATGAGGGTGGCTTTGAAGCGGAAGCACCCGGCGCGCGACGAAGGCGGCCAGCAAGTCGGATCCAGTCCGGCCCTCCGACTGGATCATTACCCGGAGTCGGGCGACGGCCGCGGCTCCGGCCGGCGACAGCTTCACGGCCCGATAGGACCACTTGGGCCGCCTCCCAGCCGGCGGCCGGCTACGTAAGCCGGCAAGTTGACATAGTCACCTTGCGTGGCGATGTTCCTCACGTAGAAATACGACTTCTGCCAGTGCTTCACCGACTCGATCAGCGTGATGACGGGGAAGGGGTTGTCGGCCACTGGCCTCCGCATCGCGATGAAGGCGCCGCTCTGAGCCGGCACGCCCTGCATGCGGGTGCCGAGATTGGTTTGGAAAAACTCCCCCCAGAGCTCGAGGGTGGGGAGAACGCCAAGAAAGCCTTAGCATAGGGTGACGAAGGTGGACAGTAGCACCACCGTGTTCGGAGTGAGGTGGTGCGGCTGGAGTTGATAGAAGTCGAGAAAGGAGCGGAAGAAAGCGCTCGCCGGCAGGCCGAGGCCGCGCAGGAAGTGCGAGCGGAAGATTACCCGCTCGCCTTCCTCCGGCGCCGGCGTGATCTCCTTCTCCGGCGCGAGACGGACCCGCACCTGGTCCTTGCCGGGCAACCGCTGCGTCTTGCGGAGGAAGTCGATGTGGTCCATATGGACGTTGGAGCAGTCCCAGTCCCCGCCGTACTGCATGGTGGCGAGAAGCTAACGAGGAAGGGTGCGGCGGCTGAGAAAGCACGGCCCTGCGGCGGCAAAGCTGCGGGGCGGAGTGAAGGTTGGTGGGACGCCACGGTGGCGAGGCGCTGCCGCGAGGGAAAGCAGGAGGAAGAAGATGGCGGAGAGGAGAGGAGCGTGCGAGCGTCTGCCGCTTCCCCTCCTCCCCCTACTTATAGCCTCGTGCGGTGAAGCCGAGGAGGCGAGGCGTGGGGAGGAATGTGGGATTAACTGCGCCCACTCCCCCACGTCCCGCGATTATTGCGCCCTAACGGCGTGCGGAAACCGCCGCCGGAAGATGTGCGAACAGCTTTGGGCCACAGAGAATCTGCGCCTGGGCCTAGGCATAGGAGTGGTGGGCCCCCGGCCTGCGGCGATGTCCTGTCGCGCGCGTGGGTTGGCAGGGTTTTTTCAGCCGGAGGATGCCACGTGGTTCGCGGGCGGCGAGCGGCCGGCCCGCAGCCCGGCGCACGCGCCAACAGACTCCCGCCTTCCGACTTTAGAAATTTCGCCAAGACAGCGCGCCCAACCGAAGCTGGCTCCTGGCTGCTGGCTCGTCAAGATAAGAAGCTGACCGAGCTTCTCGACCTCCTCTCAGCCTCGAAGCCCAACCAGCTTCGGGGACTACTGTCGGAGTAAATGGCCACGGGTAGCCTAACCGACTCCCCCTGGCTCTTCGAAAAATTATCAGGCCATTCGAGCCATCAAGCATCCAGAGCATAGGGCCGCCTTCCCCCGGCCGGCTATCCCCAGGGCTGACTACCAGAAGGCGACCTGGCCTCAGAAACCTTCCCAATGAAAGCTACGAGATGGCCGACTCCAGGAAGCCGGCCCCAAGAGGACCGACTCCCAGAAGCCGGCCATGAAGAAAGCCGACTCCCAGAAGCCGGCCAAGACTGCACCCACCAAGACTGCCCCCACCAAGATTGCATCCACATAACGGAGATAAGACGGAGCGTGGCCACAGTACAGCCCACTACCCCCGAATCCCGGAACAGGCATGGCCACAGGGCGCCGTACGGGTCGGCCATCTCCCGTCCGGCGCGGCACTGTAGCCATGTTGACCTCGACGTCTCCCACGACAGGCGCCAGTATTGCCCGCGGGCGGCAGGCCCCTTTAGCCAGAGAGACGCTCGAAGGCGGCCCGGCCTCCCCTAGTCGGCCGGGGGCGTAGGCGGCTCCCAATAGCCAGCTACCTCCCTCCCTCGAAACATGTGCCTCATTAAGGAGACAAGACGAGGTGAGGCTACAGTGAGAGCCCGCAAGACGGCGGCACTGTAGCCACGCTTACCTCGACAAAGCCCTCGTCATTAGAGGCGAGGCAACAGTAACCAGCCGCCGACAAGGCCTCCAAGCGATGGGGCCGGCCTGTCGGCCAAGAGGCCGGCAGCCGGCGGGACCCACCAGTCGGCGGGCCCAAATGGCCGGCGGAGAAGCCGGCGAGCACAGACACTGACGGCTGGGACCCGCACCCAACCGAATTACCATTGTACCCCTGGAGGGTAGGCCTATAGAAGCCCCCCGGGACACCCATGCAAAGGATTGATCTCATAGAGTTTCACACACCACATAGAGAGTAAGGGAGAGCTAGCCTTGCCCTTCTTCTTCCCCTAGCCAAACCGCTCAAGGATCACTTGTAGCTACTTGTACTGATCTAGTGATCATGCGGAGACCCCGCGGAGTAGGACTAGGGGTGTTATCTCCACGGAGAGCCCCGAACCTGGGTAAGATCCGCCGGCGTGCATGTCTTCGCCTTATCCCGTTTCCAGGCACCGGCGATGTCTTGCTGGCTCCCACAATGATAAGCCACCCATTGGCATATGTCGCACCTACCACCCGACAGTCATACAGCCAAAGGCAGGTGCAGTTAAGTCCGTGAGGGAGAGGATAATCAAACTTCTCGTTGATGTACGAGTTGATGCGACACATCAAAGCACTGCACTCGATATATTTCAATAATTTGCGTTTACCGATGCATTAATTACAACACATGCATGCATGCCGTGACTCTCCTTTTGATACTTGCATGTGTTGATTTAATGCACCTTGAAGTAGTATAAAATATGTGATGGTAAAGCTTTGTAATACCCCGGCCCAAGTCGAGAGATGGTTGTGCACGAGGAGGGCGAGATCATGCAGACTGAACAGGACCCGACGATGGAGCTCTCTAAGGTCTCGATGGACCTCACCGTGCTCCACTGCCCCTTGTGCCTCCGCCCCTTGACGCCTCCAGTGTATGAGGTTCGAATACATCTCGTCCGTTCGGCTGATTGAGCAAGGTGCTGGTTTCTTGATTGATGTGCTGTTCGATTGATTTCTGCAGTGCAAGGGAGGGCACCTGCCTTCGCGGACTGCCGTGTCGAGCGCCCCGGGAACCACTGGCAGTGCCAGAAGTGCGAGCGCGGCGGTGGCTTCGACGTGCGGAACACGGTGGTGGGCTCCGTCCTTTCGTCGGTGAGGGTGGAGTGCCCGCACGAAGGTTGTGGGCTCTACGTCACTTACCACAAGCTCGCCGATCACCGGAGCGTGTGTCCGCTCGCGCCCTGCAAATGCCCCGTGCCCGTCTGCGGCTACGAAGGCCCGCCGCTGGGTCTCTACCACCACATCAGCACCGCGCATCCCATGCCTGTGCACAGGATCCAGTACGGCAAGGTGCTCCAGCTGCAAGTGCCACTGTCGGAGCCACGGCTCTTGCTGTTCGCGGAGGAGGATCGCCGCGCGTTTTTCTTGGTCGGCGGCGTGCTCGACATCGGCGTGCCTATCGCCGTGTCGGTCGTTTGCATCAGAGCGGGGGCGTCCCCACTGCCGCACTACGTGGCCAAGCTATGGGCGAACGGCCCGCCGGGGGAGCCCAAAGGCAGGACCGACGCCGTCAAGGTGGAAATGGAGGGGACAGGCAGCAAGGATCCCGGCGACGTCGACGTGCAGGAGCTGACCTTCTTGACAGTTCCGCCCAAGCTGCTGGCCGGGGCTAAGCTTGTGTCCCTCCACATTCAGATGGACAAGCTCACGTCCTAAATGTTTCTACAATGCCTTCTGTTTATCTTAGTAATATGCTAATATAGGGATTACCTTGGTCTACTTTAGCTTAAGAAATGGTGGGTTTTGGTGGCTATGCAGCAATTACTTCGACATCAGATCAGTAATTTCGAACAGTCGAACGGATATTTTGTGTCTGTTGGATATAAAGTTCCTTTGGGTAAGAAGTACTACTTGTCATCAAAATGGATAAAAGGAGATGTATGTAGACGTATTTTAGTTCTAGATACGTCCCTTTTTCTCCATTTTGATGACAAGCACTCCCTCCGTTCCCCAATACATGCCTTCCATTTGTCAAAATATAGATGTATCTAGACATGTTTTAGTATATATGTACATCCATGATAGAGCCAATCGAATGGTTGAGAACACTACAATTCGTAGCTACAGATGCGTGTGTGACTCCCAGATGCAGAGGCCGGGGGTGATCATCCTCCTTTTCGAGAAAAAACAGACGCCTGTGTGAGAGGACGAGTGCGTGCGTGCACCTCTTCTCTTCCTGTATAACGTACTACTAAACTCAGAGTACAAGTTTTTGTGGGTGGCATGATGGTGCGTGCGAGAAGTCCCGAGAGATAGGTTTAATGCGTCTGAAAAAAAGACTAGCCTAGAGCTCGCCACGCGGCTATTCCTGTCGAACGCCCCATTAACCGTAAGATATGTATACGACGGTGCCAGTTATTGCACGTACACAGCAGTACTCCCTCCTTTCCGGTTTATAGGGCTTAATTCAAATATCTCACCAACCAAGATGGTGAGTGGTGGAATATTTTTTGTAGTTTGCAAAAGCACCTAATTAATGCTCTTGTTTTTCTCAAAAAATTATGTTTATCAATGCATTAATTGCAATGCATGCATGCATGAAGTACATGCATAGGTCAATTTTCTCTTAATACTTGCATGCAATGATTTAATGCACCTTGGAATCTGAACATGTGTTGGGGAACAACCAAATTGAGCCTTATAAAATGGAAAAACTAAAATTTTGAGATAAGCCCTATAAAACCGGAAAGGAGGGAGTAGAAAAAGAAGTACTCCATCCGGGAATAGTGCCGCACTTCGAAACTAGAACCGTCAATAAATTTTGAGCTTGTGTCTCGTCACATTCCAAATTACTCCACGCTATATTGACTTGCAAACCTGTTCACGCCGATCACAACCTAAACGGTTTCCCACTTAGGAGTGTATTAGTACCATGCTATATTGAATTGCAAACCTGTTCACACCGATCACAACCTAAACGGTTTCCCACTTAGGAGCGTATTAGTACCACGCTATATTGAATTGCAAACCTGTTCACACCGATCACAACCTAAATGGTTTCCCACTTAGGAGCGTATTAGTACCACGCTATATTGAATTGCAAACCTATTCACACCGATCACAACCTAAACGGTTTCCCACTTAGGAGCGTATTAGTACTCGGTTATAAATACTAGTATGCCAAGATGACTGCACATTCCTCCTCAACTCCTCATCCACAAAAACAAACAAGTCATTCAGCATCCTTCCCTTGCGTCTGCCATGGCCAGCATGAGTTATGGGTCGAGAGATTGCCACAAGGAAGAGGCGAGCATGGAAGCGGAAGCACAAGAGATGTCCCGCCTCGCTGCGAGAGCAACCGACATGTCCCGCCGCGCGGAAGTAGCAGCACAGAGGTCCCGCCGCGTCGTCGATGCAGCAGACTGGTCTGGCCGCGCCACGGAAGCAGCAGAGATGTCCCGCCGCGCCACGAATGCAGCAGAGATGTCCCGCCGCGCCGCGGCGGCCTGGGAAAATTTCTCGCGGGCAGGCGATGACTGTGACAGGCGCATGCATGCGATCGTCCATAGCCAGATGGATCAGATCTCCGGCTGGGCGAGGTTGCAGGACGACATGAAAGCCTTGTTTGAATAGGCTACCGGCATCATCCGGCAACTAAGGGAGGGCAATGAGAGGCTCCGGACCGAGCGCGACCTGCTGAGGGAGAAGATCGTCCGAAGTGCAGACCAGCAGGAGGAGACCAGTGCCTTGTTGAAGAGGACCGGAATCATCGTCAAGAAACTTATGGACGAGAATGACATGCTCCGCAACGAGTGCCAAAGGATGGTGGAGGAACCCGTGGATGTTCTCAAGCAGCGTCTTGAGGACACGAAAGAGCTCATCGCCACTCGCCGCGGAGACTAGTTCCCGCGGCCTGCAGCAACGCATCAAGAAAGTAGAGATCAGCGAGCCAGATCCTTGTCTTCCTTCTTCTTTTGCCCTTGTGTATTTCGGGCGTAGCCGCATGTGGCTTTTTTAATTATCTTTCTAATTATGTAAGACAATTAATCGTCCTTATCTTTCTGTGGAAGATCAATGTTGCGAGGCTGGAATGAAGAAAACTATTGCTGTGGTGACCCTGGCATTGCTGTTCTTCTAGTTGCTGCTGGGCTTCCTTCAGTTTCCTGGTTTCTTTTGATGTAATAATCGGTTTAGGATGTGGATTGTGTCGTCGGTTGTGAAATGTTGGGTTCTAGCGCGGATGTTTGGCCTTTGTTGGCCTCTTGGGATGTTGCGATTTCAATCTGGTAGCTTTTCGTCCTTTGTGTTAGGCTGAAGTTGTGCTGAACTTCTTGTGAATTGTGGTGGTTTTCTGTAATGAAAATCGGAAGGGGCAAGCCCTTCTTTGATCAAAAAAAAATTAATCGTCCTTATATATTCATCAGTCTTGCTATAAGTCGCAGTAGATGCTATATAGGTCCGTCGGATCTTATATCAAGATCCGTGCTTTCAGATTTTCTTTTTTCTCTCTTAAATCTCAGTCGAGTGAGACATAGCCACGCCATTAAACAGTGGCTCGGGCGCCATTAATGGAGACCTTGGGAGAGAGGTGGACGACAGATGGAGGTCAAAGGGCTCTCCTCCCGATAAGCACGAGCAGGGGTCTGATCGCACGCCTCTCATACTCAAATAGCTACCCTGCACGGCGCCTCCTAGCTAATAAAAAATGGGGATGGTGGCGGCACGTAAATGGTACTAGTAAGTAGAACGCCCACGGTTTCAATAATACTTGTGTTTCCGATTGTAACGTGACAGCACTTGTTCCAAAATGACTTTGTTGATTGTTAATGTGTGTGCCTCCGCAAATCGGACTGCAAATTTACCACAGCATGTTGGTTCCATGTCATGGCACCAAGCCAAGTTTCATTATTTTCATGCGTGTTTTGGATTTACAGGAATTAAAAAACTAAGTTTCTCAATGTTTCCAACCTAGCCACGACGCCCAGAATTTTGAATTTCATTCCCATTTCTTGCATGGAACCTAGAAATTTACCCGAGGACACACATGTGATTTTTCAACCAACTTTGGTGCACTGGAACATGTGCTTGTATTTCAAATTTGAATTATGCACACAAAGGTGACACGTTCCCTCCCAGAACCACGAGCCTTCTTGAGAGAAGCTCCGATTTGCAAGAAGCATATACCAAAATTTGTTCCTATTCGGCCAATTGTTTTTACCATGGCATGGTACTACCATGACATGACACCATGCCAAGTTTCATGATTTTAAAACCAAGTTTCTCAATGTTCTCGACCGAGCCACGATGCCCAGGTGTTTGAATTTTATTCTCATTTTTTGCATGGGACCTACTCCCTCCTTCCATCTATATAGGGCCTAATGTGTTTTTCAAGACAGCATTTGACTATTGACAAAATTAATAGCACATGAGATGTATACTATGAAAATTATATTATTGGAAGCTCCTTTGACATACAAATTTGAAGGTATGCTTTGTGTAAGTTGCATGTCATATATTATTGCTCTAACGATTGGTTAAAGTTAGCCTCGAAAAACGCATTAGCACCTATATAGATGGAAGGAGGGAGTAGAAATTCACCCGAGGACACAAATGTGATTTTTCAACCAACTTTGGTGCACGGGAGCATGTGCTTGTAGTACAAATTTGAATTATGCACATTAAATGACCAAAAACTCAATTAATGTGTAAATAAGGCCAAACGAAGCCAGAATAATTCCAAAATTTAACAGGGCACTCATGTAGTTCTATGTTGCCTTTGTAAATAAACTCAAGGGGGACAACGTATATTGTTTCGCACTCAAAGGTGGCACGTTCCCTCTCAGAACCACGAGCCTTCTTGAGAGAAGCTTCGGTTTGCAAGAAGCTTATACCAAAATTTGTTCCTATTCGGCCAATTTTTTACCACAACATGGTAGTACCATGACATGACATCCATGCCAAGTTTCATGATTTTCAGACATGTTTTGGATTTACAAGAATTTTAAAACCAAGTTTCTCAATGTTCTCGGTCGAGCCACGATGCCCAGATGTTTTAATTTTATTCTCATTTCTTGCATGGGACCTAGAAATTCACCCGAGGACACAAATGTGATTTTTCAACCAACTTTGGTGCACAAGAGCATGTGCTTGTAGTTCAAATTTTACTTATGCACATTAAATGACCAGAAACTCAATTAATGTATAAAAATGACAAACGAACCCGGAATAATTCCAAAATTTAACAGGGCACTAATGTAGTTCTATGTTGCCTTTGTTAAGAAACTCAAGGGGGGCAGCGTATATCTTTTCACACTCAAAGGTGGCACGTTTCCTCTTAGAACCACGAGCTTCCAAATCGGCCCAATTTTTTACCACAACATGTTAGTGCCATGACATGACACCATGCCAAGTTTCATGATTTCCAGGCGAGTTTTGGATTTACATGAATTTAAAATCAAAGTTTCTCAATGTTCTCGGCCGAGTCATGACGCCTAGATGTTTGAATTTCATTCTCATTTCTTCCATGGGACCTAGAAATTCAACCAAGGACACACATGTGATTTTTCAACCCACTTTGGTGCACCGGAGCATGTGCATGCAATTCATATTTAGATTATGCACATTAAAAGTCCAGAAACTCAACTAATGTATAAAAAGGCCAAATGAACCAGAAATAATTCCAAAATTTAACAGGGCACTCATATAGTTCTATGTTGCCTCTGTAAATAAAATCAGGGGGGACGCAGCGTATATCGTTTTGCACACAAAGGTGACACGTTCCCCCTCGGAACCACGAGGCTTGTTGAGAGAATCTCCGGTTTTGCAAGAGGCTTATACCAAAACTTGTCCCAATTCAGCCAAAAATTATACGTATGAAAACAGGGTTTAGATTATCCCAAACATCTCGCTACCTAGACCAATAATGTACTATGATTTGAATTCAACATAAAATGGATACAAAAATATGAATTGGAGAGCTTATGGTACATGTAGTTCATAGTGAAATATGATTACTGCTATATGTATGTTTTTTGTTATCAAGATAATATTTAAATTATTGTATAACTTGACAACAATCGTATTCAAATCAGGAAAATGGATTCAAATTAGGTCATATGGTAGACGACAATATATATGTTCACATGGTGGAGTAAAATGTTCATATATGATGGAAGATCAAAATGTACGACTACATCAATTATAAACCGCAAGGTCACCTAACGATATATTCGAATTCAACATAACGTGGATTCAAAAATTGAAATTCGAGATCATGGCATCTGTAATCATATAAAAAGGGACATTACTCTTTCTTTGGTGGGAATTGATTTGTTTTTTGTTGTTGTTGAGGGAAGTGCGAATCGATTTGGTACTGTGCAGGGTAATCTTGTTCTCCCGATTGTTTTTACATTTTTCTTGTAGTTTTTTCAATGGCATCTATAGCAATATAGTAAAAGGGGACATGACTCTCTTGTGTCTTGTGTGAATTTTTTTGACACGTTAAGTTTGTTCTGCCGAACAAGGAATCCGCACCTTGTTATCCTGAAATTTTCAAGCTCGAGTATCTTTTGTCTCACCTGCTTTGAAACTCCCGCTTCTTCAACCCGCGCCGCGCCTTGTTATCCCGAAATTTGGACGCGCGCGAGAACTCCCTCCTCATCCGAAATTGCTCCCGCAGCCCAGACATGCGAGATCCCCCTTCTACCCCTCAGCCGAAAATGAAGCTCCACGTCGCGGTGTCAAAACCGGTGGGGGTACGCTGGTAACTTACCCTACATTTCGGACAAGCGCGTCCCTAAGCTTGGCTCCCCCCTCCCCCTTCGCCCCCCCCATTCGTACACTGAGGCCGCCAAAACCCGTGAAACCCCACGCTCCTCCGTCGGCCTCCTGACCGCCGCCCAGCCGGAGACTCTTCCCCGACTACGTCGTCCACCGCAATAGCTCGCCGTCCCTCATCCACTGCACCGGATGAGGATCCGTTGTCGATCTCGTCGTCCCGCCGGATCAGCCGCCCCGTCCTCCACCTCCAAGGAGCTGCCCCGATGTTCGCCTCGTCTATCGCGCCACCTCAATCCCCACAGCGTCGTCTTGACCTGCCCCACCGGAACCGCAGCACCCTCACCAATTCCTCCGATGAAGCCGAGGCCAACTCGGCGCCACCAAGGAGGTTCTGCACTCACTGCTGCATTTTATCTTTTATTCGATCTCACGGGGCTGCCGGTGCTCGATACCGAGCAGACATGGCGTGTCTCCATCGACGGCGCCGTCGCCGGCCACATCATCCACAGCGTCTCTCCCCCATGTCGTTGCTTCCTCAGCGGCGACTTCCACAATGACACTACCTGCAGCTGCTCCGGCTCTCGCTCGCGCTGCGGCTCTGTTCTTGCTGTCGGTCGCGCTGCTGCACTGCTCCTGCTTTCGTTCGTGCTACTGCTCTGCTCTTGCTCTTGCTTGCGCTGCTGCTGCTGCTGCACGACCTCCGGCAACTACAGGAGTTGCTGCTTTAGCACTCGCTCGCGGTGCTACTGCACGACTTGCTCTCTGCTAGTGCGTTCCCTGCTCGAGCGTCTGCTGATTTAGATCACTGCTTCTCTGCTACTAGTGCTCGAATGCCCTAAACATCTATTGCAATGCTCTGTTACTAGTTCAATCAGTTTCGACAGTAAAATTCAGTTTCGACTGTGAAGTTCATTTTCTTCAGTTAAGTTCAGAGTGAACAGTACTTACAACATCTGTCGGAGCGGCCGTGGCGTGGCTGATGCGTTTTACATCTAGCACTTTTTGGTGATGTATTTTACATCATCTATTGCAGATGATATTAGGGTCCCACTTCAGATTAACATTGTTTGTCTTGTTATGCTTCAGCCTCGTCGCCGTACACCTTAGCGGAGCTGCTCCAATGACGGAACCGTCCATCACAGCGGAGCAGTACCCTCGGCGCCGTTTCCAGAGGCCTCGGATCTTCTTCCCCGCCTCCGACTGTCACACCAGCATCATCACCATCATCCACGTCCAACCAAATGATGCTGAGGTTCACAAGGCTATGCCAAAGAGGTTGTACACTCGTCGCATCACTTTGTTTCTCCATTCCTCTGTTCTTCCAGTTCATGTGAGCCAAACACCCAGGTTGACTGAAATCCTATGTTTCCAAATGCTCTGTTTTGCACGTGCATTCCTATCCTATTCCTGTGTTTTTCCTGTCCCTGCGTTTATAGAATCCTCCAATTCTAAGGAGCCCTTACAGATTTACTTCATTTTCAGATAGGCGTCAAAGAAAACTCTGTGTGTTATGTCCTGCTCCTGCCGTGCCGTCATCCACCCCACCTGAGGTGCACCATCGACAGAAGCGTTCACTGCAGCAGAGATCCCCCCTGCAGACTTCCTTTCGCCGCCTCAGATCATCTTCCCCGTTGCCGGCAGCCACGCCAACTGCATTACCATCATCGACTAAGCAGATGAACCTAAGGACTACACGGTTCCGGAAGAGAGGTCGCAGTCTTTCGTGTTTGCTTACGTTATACATCGATTATTATTACCTGCTACTTTATCGTTCAATCTTGAGTTTTGAATTGCCCATGGGTCTCATATCGAGCCAGCAACGAATAGTATCTGTCTACTGTCTGGTTCATCTGGGGTCTTCTATGTGGTTCATGTTGGGTGGGCAACAAACAATAGATGATCCATTGTCTATCTTTTTAAACTGAAGCTATAATCTACCTGCTATCATTAGTTTTGGATCCATCCACTCGTTTGCTACCATCAGTCTTGATTTTTGCATGCACCCCTTAGGCCTTACAAAATCTAACTATTTTTTTATTATGCATGTCAGATATTGTACACAATCGTACTGAACATGTAGAGAAAAAGAGAAGACTGTTGCGTGCGAATATAATGTCATGCAGACGCCGCTCCATGGTGGGCGAAGTGCCCCCCGCCTGCATTTCCAGATTGTATTCCAGAGGAAGATAACTGTTCGGATGGAGATTCAGAAGGAGCCGACCACGCCTGTTTACCACCTGAGGTGTTTGCTCTAACCTGGCATGCTAATGTTGGTCATATCATGCATATGGCGCCTTGCATTGCTTACATTATACATCTTATATGTCATCAGCTTAGTTTAGATTTGCTTTGTGTGAATGCCACCTATTTGGTTTCTATATCATACTCCCACCATTCCTAAATATTTGTCTTTTTAGAGATTTCAACAAGTGACTACATACGGAACAAAATGAGTGAATCTACACTCTAAAATATGTCTATATACATCCGTATGTGGTAGTCCATTTGAAATCTCTAAAAAGACAAATATTTAGGAACGGAGGGAGTATATGGGAATTATGCAATGCCATCTTCTTTAGCCAGGCATCATATACGTGAATCATGCAATGCCATCCTGTTTAGCCAGTCATCGTATATGTGAATTGTATTGTGTCATATTTTTTTCCATAATATATTCCATTTGTCAACAAAGTTTATACATGCATCTACTCTTCCTGTGCATCAGCCATTTGAGTCGGTCATGGGAAAATTTGGAGTGAAAACAAGGTCTTCTGAGCAGTCAGTGCTACCTGTCGATGCTGATTTCTTGCTGGTTACAGATAGCTCCTCAGAGGAGGATTCAGAGAGAGATGACCAGTCGTATCCCCCCCCCCCCGAGGTGCATGCTCTAACTTGGCTGGGTTATATTGCTCATATCATGCATATGGTGTCTTGCATTGCCATGCCATCTGCTTAGATTAGACATGCTTTGTGTGAATGCCTCATGTTTGCTTTCTATATCAGATATGTGAATTATGCAATGCCATGTTTTTCAGCCAGTTATCATATATGTGAATTATGCACCGCCATGGAGCCAGGCATCATATATGTGAATTATCTCATGCCATCTTTTTTTCATTACGTATTCCATTTGTCGACAATCTGTGTATATTGAACTACTCTTCATGTGTATCAGCCATTTGAGCCGGTTATGGAAAAATCTGGAATGAAAACAAGGTCTTCAGAGCAGGCAATGGTACCTGTTGAAGCATATATGTCGATGGTTACAGGGAGCTCCTCAGAGGAGGATTCAGAGACAGATGACCAGTCCTATATCCCACCTGAGGTGTATGCTCTAAGTTGCAATGTTTATATTTCTCATATGATGCATATGGTGTCTTGCATTGCTTAGTTTAGACATCATATGCACAATATTGAATTCTATCTGCTTAGTTTAGAGATCATACATGCGAGTGCCAGCTGCTTAGTATATGAATCAATTATGTCAATTATATCATGCCATAATGTATACTTAGACAACATGTATGTGAATTATTTCATCCCAACCTATTTTAGAAAGACATCATATAGTTTTGTCATGTCATCCTGTTTAGGTACTCATCATATGTTGAATTATGCCATTATATCCTGTTAAGTTATCCATCATATATCTAAAACTGTGTCATGCTATCCTATTTAGTTAGGCATCATATATGTGAAATTGTGTCATGCTGTCCTGTTTGGTTAGACAACATATATGTGAATTACCACATCTGTCTATCATACAATGTCTGTACATTCAATTTCTTTTCTTGTTTATCAGCCATTTGAATTGGAGGGGGTGATGGCAGTATCTAAGGGAGCAAAAACCCGTTCTTCACAAAAGACAGTGCTACCCGTCGATGCAGATAGAACCATGGTTGTACTGGCCCACAAACTAGCCCCACCACACATAATCGAGACTCTTCCAGATTGCACACTTACACCGTTGGGCAGAGAACCAGCTACAACAAATCTAACCGCAACCCCAGCGGATAGTAACCCACTTATAGTTGACAAAGCACCATGTCCACAACAGAGTACCCCCACACGAGCAGTTTGTAAAGCTACTGCAGTGCCCAAAGCATGAAGACCACCACAGCAAACCCAAACTCCATGTTTAAAGCAGAAGAGCGACTGTTCTGAGGTCAGATTCCGTAGCTATGGTCCATACTCCTTTGCTGTTGCATCACTGTATTTACTCATACCAACTACTTCCGAATTTGAAGGATCCAATTGAAACTCCAATGGCGCAACAGGTATGTTTTAAACCTATTTCTTTAACTGGATTGCTGTTCTAACTTCTTGCTCTATGTTGATTTCAGTTTAAGTTGTATAAACAGTTACGTTCTCATGTGATGCACATTACAAGTGCTGCCAATGTTGTGTAGTTTCTCACACTTATATTCTGTCTATGCTGCTGTGTCTTAAAAATATATGAATTGAACTGTGTCTCTATCTTGATTAGGGAACATAAACTAGAATGATATGGACAATACAGTGACCATAGTACATAGATATATGTTTGTTTCATGCTGTTATCCTGTCCACCTTACTACTGAACCGGTTTACCAAAATGAGTTTCGTATACTACAAGCTAAACATGTGATGTGTCTGCTTGTTTCTCTTGTAGTATGCAAACAGAATATTGGAGAAGAGCACCCCACTATGCAATGGTAGAGAAAGTAATGCAGATAAGGTTCAAGATAGTGAGACAACCCTGTTGGTCTCCAAGAAAGGTGATAAAAACGATCTTGTAGACAGTGAGAAAACCCCACAGTCCTGCGTTGATGTAGTGTTCGAGTTACTGGCCAGTACCGCTAGCACAAGCTCTTTGAACTCGCTGCCTGAATCACTTCGGCTTCTTCAGTCTCAGCTACAAGCTGAAAGGCATCAGTTAGTTGTGCTGCTGCAAGAAGCCGAAGGACTTAGGAAGTCCTTGCAGAATTCAGATGCGTACTTTCTTGTGCAACAGCAAGCGCTGGAGGATTTAAGCGCCAAACAAGAGAAAGTTAATAATCTTGCTAAGCATCCAGCATTATGGGTACCCAGGATATTGTTTCTTGAACTCTTCTGAAGTGGTTTTAGTTTTGGACTTGTTTTGCTGCGGCGTTTATATGCTGCTTTGTTCCCTATATTTGCACTGGTGGCGAACTTTGATGCCCAGTGGATGTAATATGTGTAATAGCCGTGATAGCCTAGCATAACTTGCTTGCTTATTTATTTCCTTGTTGTCTTGTTTATTTATTTGCTTGTAGTTAGTGCAGTTCTTTTTCCGCGGTTTGCTAGTGGTTGCAATAACCTATTTTTTAACTAGGCCACAATAACCATGGGCTAATATTTACTATAGTGACATTGGGCCTCCTACGGGCCGTAGAAACAGTGGGCCTTTTACAGGCCCTAGAAATAGTAGGCCTTCTACGGGCCATAGAAACAATGGGCCTTCTACGGGCCGTAGAAACAATGGGCCTTCTACGGGCCGTATCATCAATGGGCCTTATACAGGCCGTATGATCGATTGGCCAAACATGGGCCAATAACAGGCCGCATTATGGCCGTAAACGGGCTAGAGTTGGAATCGTCTGTTCATGGGCCAACCATAACGGGCCATTGTTAATAGGCCGTATTTGATGACGCTATGAAAACGGCCCAATGTATTAACGGACCACAAACAGGCCGACTGTAACCACGGGCTGAATTTGGCCCACAAGCAGAAAATGATAGTAACGGGCCGTAAGTAAACGAATGCTGGAAATGAGCCCAAGAATAAATGGGCTATGAGAAGGCCGAAAGATAACATGGGCTGGAAATGGCCCAACGGAATAACGGGCCGTTAATGGGTATAAAGTGATACACTGTTCATTACGGGCCAGTTTCACCACGGGCCGTTAATGGGTGTAAAGTGATACACTGTTCATTACGGGCCAGTTTCACCACGGGCCGTTAATAGGCCATGAGTTACATAGGGCCTCATGTGGGTCGAAAGACGTCATGGGCCATACATGGGCCAGAAGTGAAAACGGGCTGGAATCATATTGGATGGCCCAGATGACGCTACTGGGCCTAATTCGGATAGGGCGTAACGGGCCTTGGGTTAGCGGGCTGTAAATGGGCTATATGCGAACAGGCCGTTAACAAGCTTTCCATGGGCCGGCCCGCCACCTTTTGACCAAGTCAAACGGGCCGACCTTTTCACAGGAATGGGCCTCTATTGGGCCGTGCCACGTGTCGACGTATCATAGGCGCCTTCTGTCCAATGGGTGGTTGACATCTGTCCCAACGATGAGCTGACATGTGTTTCCTCCAGCCAATGATGATTTTACACGTGGAAAATCCCCATTGGTCGGGGCTGTTAACGGGTTATCGGATCCAAAACCCGACCCGATAGCTTAACGGCGTTCCGTTACGATGGATGCCACGTGTCGGTCACCCTTGACGAAAGCACTTCTGTGACGCGCGATTTATCGTCATGGAAGTGCACACTTCCGTGATGATAATTTTGGTAATGTCATGGAACACTTCTACGACAGCAATGGTATGACTATCTTGATTCTGTCATAAAATCGTCATGGATGTACATGCATGACAAAAAACGTGACCTACTCTAACAAACACGTATCATCACGGAAGTGTATTTTTTTTGTAGTGCGTTGGAGCAGCTGGGCTGGGTTGGACGACAGCGTAGCAGGAGCGGGACAAACCACACAAGGTTTTCTTTGACAACTATCTGTAAGAGAAGTAATTCTGTAAGGCTCGTTTGAATTGCAGGATTCTAACAACTCAGGGATAGGAAATACACAGTAATAGGATAGGAATGCACGTGCAAAACAGAGAATTTAAAAACACAGGATTTCTTCCAATCTGGGTGTTTGGTTCACAATGGAAGATCACAGGATGCAAAGAAGCATGGTGAGATTAAGTCAAACCACAAGAAAATGTATGGTTATAATGCCATTATGCTACTATCTCTTAGTCTTGTGCTTCATGAATAGGAATTTGAAAAGGAGGACAAGTGGATATTAAAATTCCTACGGTTTTTCTTTCAAGGAGACACTAAAGGAACAAATCCTACAATTTTCCTTTGCTCCATTCCTTCGAACCAAATGCACGAATAGTAGTAGCATAGGAAACTTTCCAATTCCTTTGTTTTTCCTTCAGTTTTCCCTTCAAGCACTCGCGATTTTAGTTGGCAGGCATGAGCAGGGAAAAGCCTACACTCAAAAAATGTTTCTGTGCTACTTCTACTACTTTGGACCCAGTCCACTGCCCTACTAGCTCAACTCCCAGGCTCATCTACAAATGCAGAGCTCAAACGCGCAGAGATAACTAATGATGGCGTTCAAGAAAGTCCATCACGGATAGCTAAGTTGCCTGGTACCTCACTACTTGTCATATAGTAGGAGAAACTAATCGTATTTCATGTTACTACGTATGCTTAGTGGACAATATATATATAACATGTAGAGTAAAAAAGCGATGCAACAAGTGTACAACCTCTTTGGCGAAGCCATGTCAATCTCAGCGTAATTGGGTTGGTGAGGATGCTCCGGCTGATTTGGCTGTCAGGGGAGGGGAAGTAGATCTTAGGTGTCTGGAGATGGAGCCCGGGGTACTGCTCCGCTGTGATGGAGGGTTTCGTCGTTGGAGCAGCTCCGGTGAGTTGTACGACGGCGAGGCTAAAGCAGGACAAGAGAGGCAATGTTAACCTGAGTGGAATTCTAATAGAATCTCCAATAGATGATGTAAAATACATAACCACAAAGTGCTAGATGTAAAATACATCAGCTGCTCATCTCTGAACTTAACTGTCGAAACTAAATTTAACTGTCAAAACTAAATTTTTCTGTTGAAACTGAATTTTACTGTCGAAACTAAATGCACTAGTAGCAGAAAAGCAGTATCAGTAGCAGCGCGTGCGAGAGTCGGGGCAGCTGGATGTGTCGCAGCATCTCGGGTAGCAGCTGCAGGGGCTTGAGGGAGAGTAGGATCTGCTATTCGTGCAGTAGCAGCGCGTGCAAGAGTAGAGCAGCAGCGCAAGCAAGAGCAAGAGCGAGAGCAGAAATGCAAGCAAGAGAAAGAGCAAGAGCAGCAGCGCGAGCAGCAGCAAGAGCAATAGCAAGAGCAAGAGCAGACCAGGCAGGGGACCGAGAGCAAGAGCAGAGCAGCAGCGTGAGCGAGAGTTAAAGCAGCAACAGCTCCTACTGATGTGGACGTCGCCGCCGAGGGAGCGACGCCCTGGAGGAAGTGGCCGGTGATGCTGCCGTGTATGGATCCGCGCCATGTCGGCTCGGGACCGAGCGCCGGCAGCATCGTAAGATCGAATCAAGAAGAAAATACAGTGATTAGTGTACAACCTCTTTGGTGGCACTGATTAGGCCTCAACTTCATCCGAGGAAACGGTGATGATGCTGCTCTTCCGGTGGTGCAGGTGAAGATGGCGGTGTGGGAATGGAGGTGGTGCAAAAGACGAGGGGAATGTCGGGGCTCCTCCCTGGAGGTGGGGGACGGGGTGGCTGAACCGGCGGGACAACGAGATCGATGACGGATCCTCATCCGGTACGGTGGATGAGGGACATTGAGGTGTTGATGTGGACGACGTTGTCGGGGAAGAGGCTCCGGCTGGGTGGCAGTCGGTGGCGGGTGTGGGGCTTCCAGGTTTTCGCGGCCAATGCTGTGTAGTTTCTCACACTTATATTATGTCTATGTTTTTTTGTTTTAAAAATATATGAGTTGAACTGTGTCTCTATCTTGATTAGGGAACATAAACTAGAATGATATGGACAATACAGTGACCATAGTACGTAGATATATGTTTGTTTCATGTTGTTATCCTGTCCACCTTACTACTGAACCGGTTTACCAAAATGAGTTTCGTATACTACAAGCTAAACCTGTGATGTGTCTGCTTGTTTCTCTTGTAGTATGCAAACAGAATATTGGAGAAGAGCACCCCACTATGCAATGGTAGAGAAAGTAATGCAGATAAGTTCAAGATAGTGAGACAACCCTGTTGGTCTCCAAGAAAGGTGATAAAAACGATCTTGTAGACAGTGAGAAAACCCCACAGTCCTGCGTTGATGTAGTGTTCGAGTTACTGGCCAGTACCGCTGGCACAAGCTCTTCGAACTCGCTGCCTAAATCACTTCGGCTTCTTCAGTCTCAGCTACAAGATGAAAGGCATCAGTCAGCTGTGTTGCGGCAAGAAGCCGAAGGACTGAGGAAGTCCCTGCAGAATTCAGATGCGTACTTTCTTGTGCAACAGCAAGCGCTGGAGGATTTAAGCGCCAAACAAGAGAAAGTTAATAAGCTTGCTAAGCATCTTGCCAGCAGTATGGGTACCCAGGATATTGTTTCTTGAACTCTTCTGAAGTGGTTTCAGTTCTGGACTTGTTCTGCTGCGGCGTTTATATGCTGCTTTGTTCCCTATATTTGCACTTGTGGCGAACTTTGATGCCCAGTGGATGTAATATGTGTAATAGCCGTGAGAGCCTAGCATAAGTTCCTTGCTTATTTATTTCCTTGTTTTCTTGTTTATTTATTTGCTTGTAGTCAGTGCAGTTCTTTTTCCACGGTTTGCTAGTGGTTGCAATAACCTATTTTTTAAAACTAGGCCACAATAACCATGGGCTAATATTTACTGTAGTGACACTGGGCCTCCTACGGGCCGTAGAAACAGTGGGCCTTCTACGGGCCATAGAAACAGTAGGCCTTCTACGGGCCGTAGAAACAATGGGTCTTCTACGGGCCGTAGAAACAATGGGCCTTCTACGGGCCGTATCATCAATGGGCCTTATACGGGCCATATGATCGATTGGCCAAACATGGGCCAATAACAGGCCGCATTATGGCCGTAAACGGGCTAGAGTTGGAATCGTCCATTAATGGGCCGACCATAACGGGCCATTGTTAATAGGTCGTATTTGATGACACTATGAAAATGGCCCAACGTATTAACGGACCACAAACGGGCCGACTGTAACCACGGGCTGAATTTGGCCCACAAGCAGAAAATGACAGTAACGGGTCGTAAGTAAACGAATGCTGGAAATGAGCCCAAGAATAAATGGGCTCTGAGCAGGCCGAAAGATAACATGGGCTGGAAACGGCCCAATGGAATAACGGGCCGTTAATGGGTATAAAGTGATACAGTGTTCATCACGGGCCAGTTTCACCACGGGCCGTTAATGGGTGTAAAGTGATACAATGTTCATTACGGGCCAGTTACACCACGGGCCGTTAATAGGCCAAGAGTTACATAGGGCCTCATCTGGGCCGAAAGACGTCATGGGCCATACATGGGCCAGAAGTGAAAACGTGCTGGAATCATATTGGATGGCCCAGATGACGCTACTAGGCCTAATTCGGATAGGGCGTAACGGGCCTTGGGTTAGCGGGCTGTAAATGGGCTATATGTGAATAGGCCGTTAACAGGCTTTCCATGGGCCGGCCCGCCACCTTTTGACCAAGTCAAACGGGCCGGCCTTTTCACAGGAATGGGCCTCTGTTGTGCCGTGCCACGTGTCGACGTATCATAGGCGCCTTCTGTCCAATGAGTGGATGACATCTGTCCCAACGATCAGCCGACACGTGTTTCCTCCAGCCAATGATGATTTTACACGTGGAAAATCCCCATTGGTCGGGGCTGTTAACGGGTTATCGGATCCAAAACCCGACCCGATAGCTTAACCGCGTTCCATTACGGTGGATGCCACGTGTCGGTCACCCTTGACGAAAGCACATCTGTGACGCGCGATTTATCGTCATGGAAGTGCACACTTCCGTGATGATAATTTTGGTAACGTCATGGAACACTTCTACGACAGCACATGTATGACTATCTTGATTCTGTCATAAAATCATCATGGATGTACATGCATGACAAAAAACGCGACCAACTGTGACAAACACGTATCATCACGGAAGTGTATTTTTTCTGTAGTGCGTTGGAGCAGCTGAGCTGGGGTGGACGACGGCGCAGCAGGAGCGGGACAAACCACACAAGGTTTTCTTTGACAACTATCTGTAAGAGAAGTAATTATGTAATGTCTTGTTTGAATTGGAGGATTCTAACAACACAGGGATAGGAAATACACAGTAATAGGATAGGAATGCACGTGCAAAACAGAGAATTTAAAAACACAGGATTTCTTCCAATCTGGGTGTTTGGTTCACAATGGAAGATCACAGGATGCAAAGAAGCATGGTGAGATTAAGTCAAACCACAAGAAAATGTACGGTTATAATGCTATTATGCTACTATCTCTTAGTCTTGTGCTTCATGAATAGGAATTTGAAAAGGAGGACAAGTGGATATTAAAATTCCTACGGTTTTTCTTTCAAGGAGACACTAAAGGAACAAATCCTACAATTTTCCTTTACTCCATTCCTTTGAACCAAATGCACAAATAGTAGTAGCATAGGAAACTTTCCAATTCCTATGTTTTTCCTTCAGTTTTCCTTTCAAGCACTGGCGATTTTAGTAGGCAGGCATGAGCAGGGAAAATCCTACACTCAAAAAATGTTTCTGTGCTACTTCTACTACTTTGGACCCAGTCCACTGCCCTACTAGCTCAACTCCCAGGCTCATCTACAAATGCAGAGCTCAAACGCGCAGAGATAACTAATGATGGCGTTCAAGAAAGTCCATCACGGATAGCTAAGTTGCCTGGTACCTCACTACTTGTCATATAGTAGGAGAAACTAATCGTATTTCATGTTACTCCATATGCTTAGTGGACAATATATATATATATAACATGTAGAGTAAAAAGGCGATGCAACAAGTGTACAACCTCTTTGGCGAAGCCATGTCAATCTTAGCGTAATTGGGTTGGTGAGGATGCTCCGGCTGATTTGGCTGTCGGGGGAGGGGAAGAAGATCTTAGGTGTCTGGAGATGGAGCCCGGGGTACTGCTCCGCTGTGATGGAGGGTTTTGTCGTTGGAGCAGCTCCGGTGAGTTGTACGACGGCGAGGCTAAAGCAGGACAAGAGAGGCAATGTTAACCTGAGTGGAATTCTAATAGAATCTCCAATAGATGATGTAAAATACATAACCACAAAGTGCAAGATGTAAAATATATCAGCTGCTCATCTCTGAACTTAACTGTCGAAACTAAATTTAATTGTTGAAACTGAATTTAACTGTGGAAACTAATTTTTTCTGTTGAAACTGAATTTTACTGTCGAAACTAAATGCACTAGTAGCAGAAAAGCAGTAGCAGCAGCAGCACGTGCGAGAGTCGGGGCAGCTGGATATGTCGCAGCATCTCGGGTAGCAGCTGCAGGGGCTCGAGGGAGAGCAGGATCTGCTATTCGTGCAGCAGCAGCGCGTGCAAGAGTAGAGCAGCAGCGCAAGCAAGAGCAAGAGCGAGAGCAGCAACGCAAGCAAGAGAAAGAGCAAGAGCAGCAGCGCGAGCAACAGCAAGAGCAAGAGCAAGAGCAGACCAGGCAAGGGACCGAGAGCAAGAGCAGAGCAGCAGCGTGAGCGAGAGTTAAAGCAGCAACAGCTCCTACCGATGTGAACGTCGCCGCCGAGGGAGCGACGCCGTCGAGGAAGTGGCCGGCGACGCTGTCGTGGATGGATCCGCGCCATGTCGGCTCGGGACCGAGCGCCAGCAGCATCGTAAGATCGAATCAAGAAGAAAATACAGCGATTAGTGTACAACCTCTTTGGTGGCACTGATTAGGCCTCAACTTCATCCGAGGAAACAGTGATGATGGTGCTCTTCTGGTGGTGCAGGTGAAGACGGCGGTGTGGGAATGGAGGTGGTGCGAAAGACGAGGGGAACGTCGGGGCAGCTCCTTGGAGGTGGGGGACGGGGTGGCTGAACCGGCGGGACGACGAGATCGATGACGGATCCTCATCTAGTACGGTGGATAAGGGACATTGAGGTGTTGCTGTGGACGACGTTGTTGGGGAAGAGGCTCCGGCTGGGTGGCGGTCCGAGGCGGGTGTGGGGCTTCCGGGTTTTCGCGGCCTCGGTGTAAGAATGGGTGGGCGGATGGGATGTGAGGGGGACCATGGCTTAGGGACGCACTTGTCCGAAATGTGGGATAAGTTACGAAAGTACCCCCACCGATTAGAGCTAGGCGGTTCTTTCTGTTCAGGGGTATCACGGGCATTTCGCATGTCGGGATTTCGCAGGAGGTGGGCGTTTTTGCGCGTGTTGTAATTTTTGGATAGTAAGGCGCGGGTTGAGATGGAGGGTGTTTTTGGAGCACAACAAGACAAAGATATATCTTAAAATATTTCGGGGTAACAAGGCGCGGGTTGAAATTTCCGGACAAGCCTAACGTGTACTGTACCAAATCAATTCGCACTTTCGTCTATGAAAAAACAAAAAGAAATCAATTCCCACCACGCAAGAGAGTCTAGTCCCGTGTACTGTACCAAATCAATTCGCACTACAAATGCCATTCAAAACTTTGAATTCATGTTATGTTCAATTAAAATATTTCGCTACGTGTATAATGCATGCAACCTGCTACTCAAATGAACGTTTTAGTGCATACCAAACGTATATACTACCGCTTCAATATGAACTAAATTCGAATTCGTTTCACTATTTGAATAAGATCTACAATCATGATTGTTGTGAAGTCAAACCATTTGAATTCGTTTCTCTATTTTAATAAGATCTACAATCATCATTATTGTGGAGTTAAACCATCGTTTGTGTATTATGTTCACAGCACACCACATGATTACTGTCGAGTTAGATATGAACTATGTGTCCTACATGAACTCGAACTCAATTTTTGAATCCACTTTATGTTGATTTCAAATCATAGTATATTTCAAGCTCTAGCTAGATCTTCATAATTTAAGCCATGTCTCATATGTATAATGTGTTTATCACATAATGTATGGTGCCCCGCCCCCTAGGCCTACAAGTATTTAGATGTGAGTTGCAAACGCCACACGTTAGCACATATTCAAATAAAATGTGAGATTGTTCGATATATAGTATGGTTTAGATTGTTTGATATTTTGTTGTGAGCTGCAAACGCCACACATTATCACAAATTCAAATAAAATGTGAGATTGTTTGATGTATAGTATGGTTTAGATTGTTCGATATTTAGCTGTGAGTTGCAAATACCATGCATTATCACATTATGGTATAACATGTCCAAAACCACAGCACGCGTATCACCGCTATATTCATGCATGCATATGTTTATAACACTATGATCTCCTATTCAAATATATGAATCCACTTTCATATCGAATTATGATCTTTGTTACTCTCTTACACCCACACAATCCTCTAACCTTTGTAGCTAGCACTAACTTTCTCTCGTGCATGCACACGCCCTCCTCGCCCTCCCCCTCCATCAACATTCTATCCATCACGCACATTCATTTATTTTCTTTAGGTCATTCTCCCATAGTCTCCACAACTCCTTTCCGACACACACCGATTGATAAACCTCTCCAGCGGTGTCTGCCTACAACATACACATGCACCTTCCATCTCCTCCTTTCTGTGTCCATGCCTCGTGTCTCTCATACGGTCCCACACATTGATACAACTCCATCGTATCTATAATTTTTTGTTGTTTCATGCGAATATTATACAAGTTTTACATACTTTTGGCAACTTTTTATATGATTTATTGGACTAACCTATTGATCCAGTGCCCAGTGACAGTTCCTGTTTTTTGCATGTTTTTTGTATCGCAGAAAATCCATATCAAACGAAGTCCAAATGCAATAAAATTTCACGGAGAATTATTTGGGAATATATGTGATTTTTGGGAGTAGGAATCACCGCAAACGGAGGCCCGTGGTGGGCACAACCCACCAGGGCTCGGTCCTGGAGCGAGGTGTGGAGTGGTGGGTTGTGCCCTCCTCGAACGTCGGTTGGAGCTCTACTTCGTGCAAGGAATCTTATATCCGGAAAAAATCATGTTAAAATCTCAGCGCAATCAGAGTTACGGATCTCCGGGAATATAAGAAACGGTTTTCGGCCAGATCTGGGAACGCGAAACAAAAGAGGACAAAGAGGGAGATCCAATCTCGGAGGGGCTCCCGCCCCTCCGCGACCATGGAGGCCATGGACCAGAGGGGGAACTCTCCTCCCATCTAGGGGGGAGGCCAAGGAAGAAGAAGAAGAAGGAGGGGGGCTCTCTCCCCCTCGCTTCCGGTGGCGCCGGAGTGCCGCCGGGGCAAGGATTGTCGGGTGGTAGGTGCGACATATGCCAACGGGTGGCTTATCATTGTGGGAGCTAGTAAGACATCGCCGGTGGCTGGAAACGGGATAAGGCGAAGACATGCACGCCGGCGAATCTTACCCAGGTTCGGGGCTCTCCGTCGAGATAACACCCCTAGTCCTGCTCTACGGGGTCTCCGCATGGTCACTAGATCAACACAAGTGGTTACAAGTGGCTCCTTGAGCTGTTTGGCTAGAGGAGGAAGAAGGGCAAGGCTAGCTCTCCTCTTCTCTCTATGTGGCGTCTAAAACTCTAAGAGATCCACCCTTTGCATGGGTGCCCCGGGGGGTTTATATAGGTCTACCCCCCAGGGGTACACTGGTAATCCGGCTGGACGCGGGTCCTAGCCGTCAGTCTCTGTATTCGCCTGGTTCTCCGCCGGCCGCTGGGGCCCGCCGACTGGTGGGCCCCGCCGGCTGCCGGCCTCTTGGCCGACAGGCCGGGCCCACTGCCTGGGGGTCTTGCCGGCGGCTGGTTACTGTAGCCTCGCCCCTGATGACGAGGGCTTGGCCGAGGTAAGCACGGCTATAGTGTCGCCGTCTGGCGGGCTCTCACTGTAGTCTTACCTCGTCTTGTCTCCTTAATGAGGCACATACTTCAAGGGAGGGAGGTAGCCGGCTATTGGGAGCCGGCTACACCCCAGGCCGACTGGGGGAGGCTTGGACGTCTTCGAGCATCTCTCTGGCTGAAGGGACACGCCGCCCGCGGGCCGTACTGACAGCCTGTCGTCGGTGGCGTCATGGTCATCATGGCAACAGTGCCATGCCGGACGGGGGATGGCCGACCCGTACGGCGCACTGTGGCCATTCGTGCTCCGGGATTCGGGGGTGGCAGGTTTTAATGTAGCCACGCCCCGTCTCGTCACCGTTATGTGGTTGCAGTCCTCGAGGGTGCAATCTTGGCCGCTTGCCGGGAGCCGGCCCTCTTGTGGCCGGCATTGTGGAGCCGGTCTTCTTGTGGCCGGCTTCTGGGAGTCGGTCCTCTTGTGGCCGGTTTCTTGGAGTCGGCCTTCTTGTGGCTCTCTTCGGGAGGGTTTTTAGGGCCGGGTCTTCTTCCAGTAGTCGGCCTGTGAGATAGCCGACCAGGGGAAGGCGGCCCTGCGCTTTGGGTGCTTGAAGGCTCGATCGGCCCAATAATTTTTGAAGAGCCAGGGGGAGTCGGTTAGGCTACCCTTGATCATTTACTCCGACAGTAGTCCCCGAAGTTGGTTGGGCTTCGTGGCTGAAAGGAGGACGAGAAGCTCAATCAGCTTCCTATCTTGAAGAGCCAGCAGCTAGGAGCCGGCTTTGATCAGGTGCGCCGTCTAGGTAAGGCTTCGAAGTCTGAAGGCGGGAACCAGCTGGCGCGCACGCCAGGTTGCGGGCCAGCCACTTGCCGCTCGCGCGCCACATGGCGCTCTCCGGCCGGAGTAGCCCGCCAGCCCACGCGCGCGACGGGATGTCGCCGCAGGCCTGGGCCCGCCACTTCCATGCCTAGGCCTAGGTGTGGATCTTCTGTGGCCCAAAACGGGTCGTTCACCTTCCAACGGCAGTTTCCGCACGCCGTTAGGGCGCAATAATCGTGGGACGTGGGGGAGTGGGCGCAGTTAATCCCACGTCCCCCCTACGCCTCGCCTCCTCGGCTTTGCTGCACGAGGCTATAAATAGGGGGAGGAGGGGGAGCGGCAGACGCTCGCACGCTCGCCCTCGCTCCGCCATCTTCTTCTTCCTCCTCTCCGTCGCTGCAGCCCCTCGCCGCCGCGCCGTCCCTCTAGTCATCGCACTACCCCGCAGCTTCGCCGCCGCGGGGCCGTGGTTTCGCCGTCGCCGCGCCTTTTTCCTCGGCTTCTTGCCCTCATGTCGCGCGGCGGAGACTGGGATGGCTCCAACGTCCACGCGGACCACATCGACTTCCTCCGCAAGACGCGGCGGTTGCCCAGCAGGGATCATGTGCGGGTCCGTCTCGCGCCGGAGAGGGAGATTTCACCGGCGCCGGAGGAGGGCGAGCGGGTAATCTTCTGCTCGCACTGCCTGCGCGGCCTCGGCCTGCCTGCGAGCGGCTTCTTCCGCTCCTTCCTCGAGTTCTACCAGCTCCAGCCACACCACCTCACTCCAAACACGGTGGTGCTACTGTCTGCCTTTGTCACTTTGTCCGAGGGCTTCCTCGGCGTCCTTCCCACCCTCGAGCTCTGGGAGGAATTCTTCCAGTCCAAGCTCGGTACCGCCATGAGGGGCGTGCCGGCTCAGAGCGGCGCCTTCATCGCGGTGCGGAGGCTGGTATCCGACAACCCTTTTCCTCCCATCACGCTGATCCAGTCGGTGAAGCTCTGGCAGAAATCCTACTTCTATGTGAGGAACGTCGCTCCACAAGGCGACTTCGTCAACTTGCCGGCTTATGTAGCCGGCCCGCCAGCTGGGAGCCGGCCCCAATGGTCCTATCGGGCCAGAACGCTATCGCTTGCTGGAGCCACCGCCGTCGCGCGACTCCGGGTAATGGTCCAGTCGGAGGGCCTGACCGGGCCCGACCTGCTGACCGCCTTCGTGGCACGCCGGGTGCTCCCGCTCCAAGGCCGCCCTTATATGATTTGTCACATGAGCGGCCAACTCGATCCGAGTCGGTTGTGTACCAAGGAGATGCCTCATACAGAGGTAGCACACATGGTGAACTACCTAGCAAACTGCAAGCTCACCAACGAATGGCAGTTTGGCAAGGAGCCGTACTCCTGTGCCAATCCCCCGCCTATGGTAAGCTTTCTTTTTCTTCTCTTCTTTACTTTTGTCACCAAGTTTCTCTTGGCCGACTCTGACCAGTTGGTTTGTCTTGACAGAGCCCCCTCCTTCGACCGGGAGCCGGGGCAGCGGGGGTGGAGCGTCAATATCTTCCCGACCGGATGACGCACGACTTGGACGACCCCGACTTGGGGGCGGCCGCTCTGGATGACGACACCGTGCGGGGAGGCGGCGAGGCAGGCGGCTCCGGGCTTGGAGCTAGCTTGGACAACTAGCAGGATGATGATGAGGCGGAAGTCGTCCAGCGCCGCCAGCCGGCGTCCGATCATGGCGCGGGTTCATCTGCCGCGCCGGCTGTCCGAGGCGGCGCGCAGAAGCGTCGGGCCGCGCCGAGCCTATTCGGCAGTCGGCTGAAGAAGCCCAAGAGCGCGGCGGTGGCGACCAAGCGGGACGAGGCAGCCGCGAAGGCTGCCCGCTTCCGCAAGGTGGTGAAGCAGCCACAAATGGTTTCGGTAAGTGACAATTCTCTCGCGTATTCCTTCTTCTTTTTTGCCAATATTCTTCTGAGTCCTTGTCTTTTTATCAAACAGGGCTCCGCTTTGTCTTGAGCGGACCGCTGCCGCCTCCGTAGTTGGAGCGGCGGGAGGATCTGCAAGCGCCCGCCGCGTGGACCCTCGTGCCGAGCTTCAAGCGGCGACGGAGCGGAATGCACGGGAGGCGCGGGAAGAGCGGGAGGCGGAGGAGCTGAGGGCGGCCGCTGCCAAGGCGGCGCAGGAGACGGCGGAGGCACAAGCCGGCGCAGTTGCCAAGGCCCAGGCGGAGGCTGCAGCCGCAGAGAGGGCGGCGGAGGCCCTGCGTAACCGGCCTCTGCAGCTTGTCGTCCCCCTGCGCGCTGTGGCGCCCGAGATCCCGGAGCCCCCGCCGGAGGAAGCCGGTGGTGACCAGCCGGGGGTGGAGAGGGAGGAGGACGACGTCGTCGTCCGGGAGAGGGAGGCAGCACCGCCGTCGCCGACTGGGGCAGACCAAGGCAGCCGGCCTAGCGCGCCGCTCGTGCAACCGGCTGGGGGCGAGCCAGCTGCGAGGGCAGACCTTGTGGTCCGGTCGCCATCGCGCCAGCGCACGGGGATTGCGACTTCGGCGCCGGACCCGCAGAAGGCCGCGGGCTCTAGCTCGTTGGCCCAGGATCTGGATACGGCCAACACCAGCTCGGGGTGGACGCCGGGTGGTGGAACGGCCGTGCTGAACGTGGCGGCGCAAGAAGTCCGGAACCGGCTTCAATCCCAGGCCACCGTGCTGAAGCAGTATACTCAAGAGTTCCTCGCGACGCGGTCGGCCATTCGGGTGAGTCTTCCCGCTTTTTTGTTTCTTGTTCTTGATTTCTTCCGTGGGGGCGCGTCAGCGCACCCACTGGGTGTAGTCCCTGATTTCTGAGTCGGCTGCTGAGCAGGCGGCTTGGAACTTCTTAGTAGACTTCGATTGCTATCTTGTTCTTATCCGCTCCTTTGTCCTATTTCCAGGACTATCACAACCTCCGCGCGGCTACCTTCAACTCCCAGGCCGGAGTAAGTGCTTCATCTTTTATCTCACGTGGGGGCGCGTCAGCGCACCCACTGGGTGTAGTCCCCGAGATTCGGGCCGACTGCTGAGCAGTCGGGCCGGATCTTTCCTGGCGACTTCTTTCTTATTGTTTTTTCTTCTTTGCCATATCTGCAGAGGCCAATGCCGACCTGAGGGAGCAATTGGGTGGGGCCCAGACCGCCCCTCGCGCCAAGGAAGCCGAGTGCAATGCCTTGGCTCAGGAGCGTGACCGCTTGGTCAAGAAGCTGGCCGACCAGGAGGAGAGCCATAAGGCGGCCCTGAAGGCTGCGCAGGACAGCGAGGCCGCCCTCCAAGCCGAATACATGACCGAGGCGGCGAGCTGGGCTGAGGCAAGGCAATCGCTGAGCGACGGCTACGGCCAGATCGAGGATTTGGTTGACGGTAGGCCGCCTTCTTCTTTGTTTCTTTGCTTGCCGCCTGCCATTTGGTCCATTTTCTGACTTTGTGTTTTTTCTCTTCCTTTCTTACTTGTGCAGAGTACTTCCCTGGTTACTCCGTTGCCGCCAGCCAAGTCATCGAGGCCCACCGCGAGGCGCAAAGGCAGGCTGGAGCTGAGATCGCGTCGGATGCTCGCCGGCCGCTTGAGGAGCAGCTTCTGGCAATCCAAGCCCGCCTCCAGCCGGCTCACCGCATGCTCCGCCGTCTTTAGCGCGTTGGGGCGCAAGTGCTGGCCGCCCTCTGGCCCGGTGAGGTGGTTCCCCGTACCCCCAGTCGGACTGCCGACTGGCTGGAGGTAGCGGTTGGCCGCTTCGAGGCCTGGAAAGCTTCTGCAGCTCGGTCAGGCGCCAGGCGGGTACTGGAGTTCGTCCGAGCTTGGCATCCTAGGCTGGAGTTGGACCAGCTGGCCACCTGGCGGCAAGAGGCTGACGAGGAGCTGGACGCGGTGCGGCCGGCTATCATCCAGTGCGCCTCGGCGATCGCCGACTACACCGACACCAGTGCCTTTGCCCCTGAGGTGGATGATGACGGCGTTGCTCAGCCGGAGGAGTGGTTTGGGCTGAACCCAGTGGATGGTGAGGACTCGGCGGAGGAGATTGACTCCAGCGACGAGGGCGAAGAGGAGGAGGGAGAGGATGGTGAAGACATCGTGCCGGACGGTGGAGCAACCGGCCAGCCTCAGCTTGATCGTGCCTCCAGCAACGAGGCGCGTGCGAGCGCGC
This sequence comes from Triticum aestivum, assembly GCF_018294505.1. NCBI lineage: Eukaryota > Viridiplantae > Streptophyta > Magnoliopsida > Poales > Poaceae > Triticum > Triticum aestivum. The sequence goes on along the minus strand of NC_057808.1, from coordinate 282,542,867 downwards.
CGCCTGCAGCCGGTGATGATCAAGTCGAGACTCGCCAGCCGGCCACTCCTCCAGCCAGCACTGTCGTCTCCACTGACCTGCCTGGCTCGCCTGTTGCACGTTTAGCCTGATCTGCCACCTTTGCTTTCCTGTTTATTACTCTTTGAACAGTATTTGTTAAGTTTGCGCAGTTCCACCCACTGGGGGTGTATTCAAACTATGTTGAATGCCAGCCTTTCGAAGGCCTTTTGTGTAAATATAATCATGCATGTGCTTGGCTTCCGATTGTATTTGCTTTTCATCCTTTTGGCTGTTTCCTTTGCCGCCCTCCCTTGGTCGCCGCCTTCCCAGCCGGACAGCTGCTCTGCAGTCTGTGGCTGGGGAAGGGCTTTGCCGTTTGGGAGGGCAAGTACTCTAGCTTTCTTAGATTGTAGCAAGGTGAATGGGAAGCCGGCCAGCCGGCTGTTCTGACAGCCGGTTGGCGGGGTGGGAGGCCAGCTTGTGTTATATAAGTTCGTTAGTCCTTAGCCGTTTTTCGTGTGGGCATCCTTTCCTGCCTTTGACTCTTGCCAGTCGGACAGTCGATTCTTCGAGTTGCGACTTTCAACAAGAGAGGGCTTGGGTGCCGGCACACTACTTGTCTGACTGCAGGTAGAACTTTAATATAACTCAAGGCGGCAAGTCCCCGGGCCGACTGATCGAACCCGGTGCCGGACAGAAAAACAAATGTAGTAATACATTCATAGGTATGACACTCGTCATACATAGATAAAAGATGGTAGTCCCCGAGTGCTCCTCGGTGGGCCCGTTGTCTTGTACTTAATACAAAAGGTAGCGTGGTACATACTGCTTTTAACTGTATCTTCGGAGGAGATTGGCGTTCCATGGTCGTTCCGACTCCTTGCCGGAATCATCTCTCTTGCGTGCCTTCGGCTTCTGTGCGTCGATCAGGTAGTAGGAGTCGTTGCCTAGGGCCTTGCTGATGATGAAGGGGCCTTCCCAAGGGGCCGAGAGCTTGTGCTGGCCGGCTGTTCACTGGATCAGCCGGAGCACAGGATCGCCTTCTTGCAAGGATCTTGGCTTGACCTTCCGGTTGTGGTAACGGCGCAAACCCTGCTGGTAGATGGCGGACCGGTTGAGTGCTAACAGCCGGCCCTCTTCCAGCAGGTCAACGCCGTCTTCGCGCGCTTCCTTGGCCTCCGCCTCCGTGTACATGGTGACCCGAGGTGAGTCGAACTCAATGTCAGTTGGGATGACAGCCTTGGCACCATATACAAGGAAGAAAGGGGTGAAGCCGGTTGACTTGTTCGGGGTAGTACGCAGACCCCAGAGGACGGCCGGCAGCTCGTCGAGCCAGCAGCCGGCCGAACGCTCTAGTGGTACGACCAGTCGGGGCTTGATGCCGGAGAGGATGAGGCCGTTTGCTCGCTCAACTTGGCCGTTTGACTGCGGGTGGGCAACGGACGCTAAGTCCAGTCGGATGCTCTGTGTCGCACAGAAACGTGCCAGTGCTCCTTTGGCAAAATTCGTGCCAGTGTCGGTGATGATGCTGTGTGGTACGCCATACCTGGTGGTGATATCTGCGATGAATGTCACGGCAGTCGGCCCGTTCAGCTTCTTGATTGGCTTCGCTTCAATCCACTTGGTGAATTTGTCCACGGCGACAAGCAGATGTGTCATGCCGCCGTGCGCCATTTTGAATGGGCCCACCGTGTCCAATCCCCAGACGGCAAAGGGCTAGGTGAGGGGGATGGTCTTGAGTGCAAAAGCCGGCAGGTGTTGCTTGGAGCTAAAGACTTGGCACCCTTTGCAGCATTTGACTAATTCCTTGGCATCTTCCAAAGCAGTCGGCCAGAAGAACCCATGGCGGAAAGCTTTGGCGACAAGTGATCTTGAGGCCGCGTGGTGGCCGCATTCGCCTTGGTGGATGTCCTTGAGGATTGCTATGCCCTTCTCTGGCTCGACGCAACGCTGGAAGACTCCAGTGATGCTGCGCCTAACGAGTTCTCTATTTATTATTGTGTATGCTCCGGCTCGGCGTTGAACTTATCTTGCCGAGATCTCGTCAGTCGGCAGCTCTCTGTTTACCAGGAAGTTGAGGATGGGTTGGGCCCATGATGGAGCTGTGACTTCTTCTATTGCCAATATGGCTACTGCGACCAGGGTGGGTGGGTTGGGTGGTGAAGAGTTGGAGTCGGCCACCGCCTGTTGTGTCGTTGCAGTCCCCGGGCCGGGTTCTAAAGTCCCCGAGCCGGGTGCGACTACGGCAGTCACCGGGCCGCCTATCGAAGTCCCCGAGCCGCCTGCTGGGTTCCCCAAGTCGGATCTGTCTGCACCAGGGTCAGGCGGTACGAAGATGGAGTCTGATTCTGGAGACGGCTTTACAGACGGTTTGAGGAGGCATTGGAGAGAGACGCTGGTTGGTATAGCTTGTCGGGTGGAGCCGATTCGTGCAAGGGCATCTACTTGCTCGTTGTCGGCCCGAGGCACGTGGAGGAACTCGCATCCTTCAAAGTATCCGCTGATTTGCTGAACGAGGAATCGGTAGCTTGCCATGTTTGCGTCCTTGGCATCCCAGTCGCCGGATGATTGTTGGAATACCAAATCCGAGTCACCATAGCACAGGATCCGGCGGATGCCGAGCTCTTTGGCTAGCCGGAGCCCATGTATGAGCGCCTCGTACTCAGCCACGTTGTTGGAGGCGGCAAAATGAATTTGCAATGTGTATCTGAGTTTGTCGCCCTTGGGGAAGGTGAGGACGATGCCGGCTCCCAAGCCGGTGCGCATCTTGGATCCATCGAAGTGCATCCGCCAATGAGTGGAGTCGGGAGCTGGCGGTAGGTACTGGGTCTCGGCCCAGTCGACAAGAAAGTCGGCCAATGCTTGGGACTTGATGGTGGTGCGAGGCTGGTAGAAGATCGTGTAAGGAGCCAGCGCAATGGCCCACTTGGCCACCCGGCCGGATGCATCCCGGCTGCTTATGATCTCGGCAAGCGGGGCAGTACATACGACCGTGATGGGATGCTCTTGAAAGTAGGGCTTCAGCTTCTTGGCGGCAAAGTATACTCCATAGCACATCTTCTGGTAGTGCGGGTTGTTTTGCTTCGAGGTGGACAGTACTTCGCTCAAATAATACACCGGCCTCTGGACTAACTGAGCCCGGCCTTCTTCTAGGCGTTGGACCACAATAACTGTGCTGACCACTCGGCTAGTCGCGGCAATGTAAAGGAGCATGGGCTCTTTCTCATTCGGCGCCGCCAAGACAGGTGGCGTGGTCAACATCTTCTTCAACTCGTGAAAAGCTTGGTCTGCTTGGTCGTTCCACTTGAAGTGGGTGGACTTTTTCATGAGCTGGTACAGGGGGAGAGCCTTCTCTCCTAGCCGGTTGATGAAGCGGTTCAGGGAGGCCAGGCACCCGGTAAACTTTTGGACGTCTCGCAGCTTGGTAGGAATCTCCATTCTTTCTATGGCCTTGATCTTCACAGGGATGCACTCGATGCCGCGTTCGGAGACCAAGAAGCCTAGAAGCTGGCCGGCTGGTACTCCGAACACGCATTTCTCAGGGTTGAGCTTGATCTGAAACCGGCGCAAGTTGTCAAATGTTTCTCTGAGGTCTTCCAGCAGGGTGCCGCGCTTCTCCGTCTTCACCACAATATCGTCTACATAGACGTGGGCATTTCTGCCGAGTTGCTTGAGGAGGCATTTCTGCATGCAACGCTGAAAAGTGGCACCGGCGTTTCTTAAGCCGAATGTCATAGTTAGGTAGCAGAAAGCTCCGAATGGTGTGATGAAGGCGGTCTTTAGGCGGTCGGCTGGATCCAACTTGATCTGATGGTAGCCTGAGTAAGCATCCAAGAAACTCAACAGCTCGCATCCGACTGTGGAGTCTATCACTTGATCGATTCGAGGTAAGGCAAACGGATCTTTGGGGCAGGCTTTGTTGAGGCTGGTATAATCTATACACATGCGCCATTTATTGTTTTTCTTCAATACAAGGACCGGGTTGGCAAGCCACTCTGGAAAAAACACCTCCATAATGAAGTCGGCTGCCAGAAGCCGGGCTATCTCTTCTCCTACGATCCTTCTCTTTTCCTCCGACGGTCGGCGGAGAGGTTGTTTGACTGGTTTTGCGTCTGCTCGGACGTGTAGCTTGTGCTCGGCGAAATCCTTCGGAACACCCAGCATGTCCTTTGGGGACCATGCAAAGAAGTCCCGATTCTCACGGAGGAAATCGACGAGCTCGCCTTCCTATTTGCTGTCCAGGTTTGCTCCAATGACGGCAAACCTCTCCGGGTTCTCTGGGTCCAGAGGTATCTTCTTTGTTTCCTTGGCCGGCTGGAAGGAGCCTTGAGCATCATATTCCTTAGGGTCAGGGGACAGGGCTGGCTGCTTGCCGGCCATGGCCACGACTCGGTCCAGCATCTTTTTTTCTTCAGCAATCATGAGGGACTCGGCCAGCCGGCTGCTGGCTGCAGCACACTCAGAGGATTTCTTGTAGTCTCCGGCTATGGTGATGATCCCCTTCGAACTTGGCATCTTCATCTTGAGGTAGGCGTAGTGGGGCACAACCATGAACATGGCCAGGGCAGGTCGGCCAAGCAACGCGTGGTAAGGGCTCTCTAGATCCACCACTTCAAACCAGACTGCTTCTCGACGGAAGTGATCCTTGTCTCCGAAGAGAACATCTATCTTGATCTTGCCTATTGGTGAACAGGACAGGCCGGGTACGATGCCATGGAACACAGTCCGGCTTGGCATGAGTTGCTTCGTCTTGATGTTCAGCTTCTCCATGGTGTTGCCGTATAGTATGTTGATGCTGCTCCCACCATCAATCAGTACACGGGAGAAACGGGCAGCTCGCCTTTCTGTCGCGAGGGTGGCGTCTAACACCAACGCATAAGAGCCGGGAGACGGCATCACCTCTGGGTGATCGGCCCGGCTCCAGCTGATAGGCTTCTCAGACCAATGCATAAACTCTGGGTTGTTAGAGGCGACCGCGTTGACTTCTTGGTGTTGTCGACGTAGGCTTGTAAAGACGATGTAGGCGGCGTGCTCGTCCGAGAACTCGTCTTGAATGGCTCCGACTGCTGGTCGAGCAGCCGGCTGCTGAGGGGCTGGAGGTGGCTGGCCAGCAGGTGGAGGCGGCACCAGCCCTTCGCCTTTGAAGATCCGTGTGAGCCAATGACACTTCCGAGTCGTGTGGTTGGATGGCTTCGCGCCACTGTGGAACTTGCACGGGGGCATCAAGGGTTTGCTCGTAGGAGAAAGCCGGCTGCCAAGCCGGCCTGCCGCCCTTCTGCTTCTTGGGCATGGGCCTCCCTTCGAGTTGTTCGTCTTCGACTGTGGCTACTTGCCGACTGGTGGAAGGTGGCATAGGGGCCTTGCGCTTGTTGTCGTTCTGGTAAGGGCGTCGATTGGAGTCACCAGCCGGCGTCTTGGGAGCCGGAGCGAGCACCTTTCCAGAGGCATCCACTCGAAGCTCGGTCTTCATTGAAGAGTCGGCCGTGGCATACTTGTCTGCCATGATCAGCAGCTCGTCGAGGGTAGTCGGCTCGTCGCAGAGGAGCCGGTGCTTGAGGAGGGTGCCCTCTCGGCACCCGGCGGTGAAGTACTCTATGGCTTGAACCTCGTGCACCCCTTCGCAGGAGTTGCGGAGCTCGGCCCAACGCGTGAGGTAGTCGCGAGTTGATTCGCTGGGCCCTTGGACGCACAAGGAGAGCTGGCGGGGCTTGGGAGGCCGCTTGTACGTGCTGGTGAAATTGCGGATGAAGACTTCCGTGAAGTCTAGCCAGCTGTTGATGCTGTAGGACTTGAGGCTGTTCAACCAAGTGCGTGTCGTGCCTTGAAGCATGAGCGGGATGTACTTCACGGCAACGCGCCTGTTGCCGTTCGCTATGCGGACTGTGGTGGAGTAATCGATCAACCAGTCTTCCGGCTTCACGGAGCCGTTGTATTTTGGCGTGTCTCTTGGGAGTGAGAACCCTTTGGGGAAGGGTTCGTCGCGGATGCGGGGGCCAAAGCAAGGCGGGCCGACATCATCTTCTTCTTCTAGCGCCTGGGATCGTGCTAGGCGGTCGATCCGGTGGCGAGCGTCATTCTCGCCGACTCCTTCGCGGTGGCCTAGTCGGCCGCCAAGAGTCGGATGCGTAACAGGCGGCGGGGTGGGATATCTCTCCCCACGAGGCGGGGGAGGAGGCGGACCGCCTCATCGTTCCACAGCTCGGGGGCGGCCTTCTGCGTCGCGCTCGATGGTGAGCCGAGTCCGACTGCGGCTAGCAGCCGGCTCCTTGTCTTTTCTCGCGCGGGCGCCGTCTGTAGTCGGCGTCCGGGATGTCGCGTCGTGCTCTCGGTGTGGGGGAGGAGTTTCAGCGCTGGCGCTGGCTTCATGCCGCTCTGCGGCCGCGTCGATCAGCTGCTGGATGCGTCTGGTCATGTAGGGGAGCTCGTCGACCCCCAGCCCGTTCAGCTCGTCTACGTTGCCTGAGCGGCACGCAGGTTCTCGAGTGGCGTGGCGTAGACTGGGCGGTCTGCTCCCAGCATGCTGGCCATGGCCGCGCCGTGCTTCTTCATGATGCCGGCTCGGCTTGGCCCGCCAGGAGGCGGCGTACCAAAGGCGGCGCGGTCGACTTCGCGCTGGTGAGCCTCAGTGAGGCGTCTCATGGATGCTATCTTCTGGCCCTTCGCGATGAGGGTGAGGCGGCGTGCCTCCAGTGTCTCGGCGTCGGCGTTGGCCGGGATGGGGGTGGACAAGTTGTGTAGCGCCACTTGTAGGGTGTCGTGGGCGTTCTCGCCTGAGGCGGCGCCATGGCTGATGACCAGCACCTCAGTGACAGCGCTGCTGCCACTGTCGGCTCGAGGAAGAGGGTCGTCGATGATCACCACATTGGTGGGGAAGGCGTCAAGCGATGCCGTGTCGGAGTCGACAAGCATCGGGTCGGTGGAGCCGACCGACTCCAAGTCCGCAGCAGGCTCGCTGGAGACGTGAAGCTGGTCGAGGAGGCTGACGAGGTGGCTCTCGGGGCAGTCTGTGCCCGCGTCGGATGCAGGCTCGTCGGAGATGCGAGCCTCGCCAAGAAGATCGGCGAGGCAGCTCGCCGCGCAGGCGTCATCGACGCCTTGCAGCGCGTCGGGGCAAGCGCCATAGGCGTGCCGGGCTGGCCACGCTCGCTGGGAAGGAAAAGGGTTCCCGTCCAGAACAGGTCTCCGGACGACGGTGCACCTGGCCCCACGGTGGGCGCCAAATGTCGGGTGGTAGGTGCGACATATGCCAACAGGTGGCTTATCATTGTGGGAGCCAGTAAGACATCGCCGGTGGCTGGAAACGGGATAAGGCGAAGACATGCACGCCGGCGAATCTTACCCAGGTTTGGGGCTCTCTGTGGAGATAACACCCCTAGTCTTGCTCTGCGGGGTCTCCGCATGGTCACTAGATCAACACAAGTGGTTACAAGTGGCTCCTTGAGCTGTTTGGCTAGCGGAGGAAGAAGGGAAAGGCTAGCTCTCCTCTTCTCTCTATGTAGCGTCTAGAACTCTAAGAGATCCACCCTTTGCATGGGTGCCCCAGGGGGTTTATATAGGTCTACCCCCCAGGGGTACAATGGTAATCTGGTTTGACGCGGGTCCTAGCCGTCAGTCTCTGTATTCGCCTGCTTCTCTGCCGGCCGCTGGGGCCTGCCGACTGGTGGGCCCCGCTGGCTGCCGGCCTCTTGGCCGACAGGCTGGGCCCACCGCTTGGGGGTCTTGCCGGCGGCTGGTTACTGTAGCCTCGCCCCTGATGACGAGGGCTTGGCCGAGGTAAGCACGGCTACAGTGCCGCCGTCTGGCGGGCTCTCACTGTAGCCTTACCTCGTCTTGTCTCCTTAATGAAGCACATACTTCAAGGGAGGGAGGTAGCCGGCCATTGGGAGCCGGCTACACCCTAGGCCGACTGGGGGAGGCTTGGCCGTCTTCGAGCATCTCTCTGGCTAAAGGGGCCCGCCGCCCGCGGGCCGTACTGACAGCCTGTCGTGGGTGGCGTCATGGTCATCATGGCAACAGTGCCGTGCCGGACGGGGGATGGCCGACCCGTACGGCGCACTGTGGCCATGCGTGCTCCGGGATTCAGGGGTGGCAGGCTTTACTATAGCCACGCCCCGTCTCGTCACCGTTATGTGGTTGCAGTCCTCGAGGGTGCAATCTTGCCCGCTTGCCGGGAGCCGGCCCTCTTGTGGCCGGCATCGTGGAGCCGGTCTTCTTGTGGCCGGCTTCTGGGAGTCAGTCCTCTTGTGGCCGGCTTCTTGGAGTCGGCCTTCTTGTGGCTCTCTTCGGGAGGGTTTTTAGGGCCGGGTCGCCTTCCAGTAGTCGGCATGTGAGATAGCCGGCCAGGGGAAGGCGGCCCTGTGCTTTGGGTGCTTGAAGGCTCGATCGGCCCGATAATTTTGAAGAGCCAGGGGGAGTCGGTTAGGCTACCCATGATCATTTACTCCGACAAGGATCGTGACAGCGATCTACATCAACAATCTTGCTACCATCAACACCAACTTTCTCCACCTCTATGCAGCGGTGTAATACCTCCCCCCCCCCTGCTGTAATCTCTACTTAAACATGGTGCTCAACTCCATATATTATTTCCCAATGATCTATGGTTATCCTATGATGTTTGAGTAGATCTGTTTTGTCATGTGGGTTAATCATGATCTTGGTTGGTATGATTGTATATTTTATTTATGGTGCTGTCCTACGGTGCCCTCCATTCTCGCGCAAACGTGAGGGGCCCCTGCTGTAGTGTGTTGCAATATGTTCATGGTTCACTTATGGTGGGTTGCTAGAGTGACAGAAGCTTAAACCCGAGTAGGTGGGCTATGGTGTATGGGAGTAAAGAGGACTTCATACTTAATGCTATGGTTGGGTTTCACGACCTTAATGATCTTTAGTAGTTGCGGATGCTTGCTAGAGTTCCAATCATAAGTGTGTATGATCCAAGTAGAGAAAGTATGTTAGCTCATGCCTCTCCCTCATATAAAATTATAAGAATGATTACCAGTTCTTGTTATCGATTGCCTAGGGACAAATAACTTTCTTGTTGACAAAATCTCTCTACTAAAACTAACTAAGTTGTGTCTTTATCTAAACAGCCCCTAGATTTTATTTATGTGCTCTTTATTATCTTGCAAACCTATCCTATCACACCTACAATGTACTTCTAGTTTCATACTTGTTTCTGGTAAAGCAAACGTCAAGTGTGCGTAGAGTTATATCGGTGGTCGATAGAACTTGAGGGAATATTTGTTCTACCTTTAGCTCCTCGTTGGGTTCGACACTCTTATTTATCGAAAAAGGCTACAAAAAATCCCCTATACTTGTGGGTTATCACACACGTGTAAACTCTCGCCCCTCTTTTCATCGATCTCACAATCGCACACTCCCCCTATATAGCTAGTAGCTAGGCCTCTCGCACCACCTCCTAGATCCATTCTCTCTGTCTATCCGTCTCGCTGGGCCTTATTTGCCTCTAACAAATGGATGTACACCGACCGATCTCCCGCTATACATATAGCTAGCTAGGTCGTTATAACTCATTTTCCCCATGCGTCGATCGATCTACCTCGTTAGTTATGTCTCTCCCTTCCTCCCACAAACAACAATTGATCTACCGATCTAGTTAGGTTTTCTTACCAAACACGTGGTCCCCCTTCATCATCAAGGCATGCATCCTGACACATCTATCACGCACACACACACACACAGAAACACATCCCCACTCTTATTGATAATATTGCAGTTCTACCCTCAGTTTGTCTAGTAGGCCTCTCCCACCATCTTTGAGAAGCAACTCCATCACCCATCCAGCACTCTACCCTCTCCCTCCCTCCCTCCCTCCCTCCCTCTCTCTCTCTCTCTCTCTCTCTCTCTCTTTCTCTCTCTCCTCTCTCTCTCTCTCTATTCCAACCTATTTCTCGTCCTTCACTTATGTATGGTTGTCGACCGATCTCCCTCAAGACATAGCTGGGTCTCTCCTTCTCAACACATATACAAGTGTTTCTACCTCTCTAGTCAGGTCTCTGCCTCCCCCTCCCCCCACACACACTGATACATCGAGCGCTCTAGTCATGTCTCCCTGCCACACACAAACTTGCCCTGTGCCCTCTGACGTT